>NC_084794.1:125935084-126238114 GCF_963169125.1 Humulus lupulus
GGCATGTAGCATCACAAGTTATGGAAAAACGACAAAGTATTGAAAAAAGACCAATGAAAAAAAACGGATAAGGTCCAGAACCTATAGGGAAGTCGACTAGGCTTAAACCTCCTAGGGGTGGTCGGCCTGGCCTTAGACCCTAGGGGTGGTCGGCTTGACCCCAACCCCTATGGGTAATCGGCCTAGCATGCTCAAGAACTGCATGGGGTGGCCGACCTAAACTCTCAAATACACTTTGTTGGATAAAGTTCACGCTTGTTCAAGCTGAAATCAATAAGCCTAGAACCCAGAAGGTCATCAGACCTAGCACCCAGAAGATCATCAAGCCTAGCACCCAGAGGGTCATCAGGCTTAGTACCCAAGCTCTAAAGGGTTATCGGGCCTAGCACCTAACTCTCATAGACCAACCAAGACTTAGCGTTTTCCTGAAGGTTTCAATCGTGCATCGTCAACCACAATCCAGAGAAACAAGGAGACGATCCGCGATCTCATAATCATGGGGAGGTGGACACGTATTCCCACTCCCAATGATCGTGTACTGTGGATGCCAAAAATCCACCAAGGAAAAAATCTCTAGTCCCTGGTTGGAACACAGGGATAAATATCACTTAGTCATGCTATCGGGCTTGAGTCTGTAGGTCTTTCGAATACAGAAGATTGTCTCAAGGGATTTGGCCCTGCTAAGCTAAGGGACCAAAATAAATATTGTAAGTGGATGGGTGCACAAGGCCCTCACATAGTGAGGTCCGGCGTGCCCACGCGAGTTTGACATGCTCATGGGTCGAGATGCACTCACGTGCGTAAGAGTTGCCAAAGGCACCCGAGGCATATGCCTACCTACATGCAAAGGGCACCTGAGCCATGTATGTCAAGGGCACCCGAGTCATATGCCTCGCCCGCGTGCGTCTCGCGGGGTAAGGCCTTGCCAAGGAGCCTCGCACAGCGAGGTACAACCCACCTTGCCCGCACACATCTCGCGACCAAGCTGCGCGCCAGTGCCTTGCACAGCGAGACACAACTCGCCTCGCCCGTGCGCATCTCGCAAGATAAGGCCTCGCGAAGGAGCCTTGCACAGCGAGGCACAACCCACCTCGCCCGCTCGCGTCTCGCGACCCAGCTGCGCGCCAGTACCTCGCACAACGAGACACACCTTGCCTCACCCGTGCGCGTCTCACAAGGTACGATCACGTCAAGGAGCCTCGCACAGCGAGGCGCAACCCACCTCGCCCGCGCGCATCTCACGACCAAGCTGCACGCCAGTGCCTCGCACAGCGAGACACACCTCACCTCACCCGCGCGCGTCTCACGAGGTACAACCACGTCAAGGAGCCTCACGCCACCACCATCTCGCGACCCTCATGCAACCCCATCACGCCTAAGCACCAAGGGTCTCACCTTGTGAGACCCATCCCTGAGCCTCGTGAATGCCCAAGTCACGCATGGGTACTGACTTAGGCACCAAGGGTCTCACCTTGTGAGACCCATCCCCGAGCCTCGTGAATGCCCAAGTCACGCATGGATACTCGCCTAGGCACCAAGGGTCTCGCCTTATGAGACCCATCCCCAAGCCTCGTACATTCCTATTTCAAGGCCTCATACCTGAAAATAGGACCAGGAGAAAAGGAGTATGGTTCAACACTTACCAAAATATAAAGAAACCCAGGGAAGATATGTAGGTAAGGGGGACCACTAGGCATGAAATACATGTACGAGCATGGGATGTACAACCCTGAAAAAAGAGCAAAGGCATGACTCTGACATTTGTGCCCGACAGGTAGTGGTGGTACGGACCCATACGAAGAGTGGAGGCACTACCTGAGGACCCCCGACCATGTACCAGATTCGACACCGCAACGTCCTGCACCACTACCCTGACAGTGTACCTACATACGATTATGTCCCCCAGGACCACCTTGTATCAGGGGCCATTAGAGCTCATCTATAAATAGACCTTCACCCCTCTAGCAAAGGGGTTGGAAAATTCATTGTACACTCAAGCTATTAAGTAATATACAAAGGCTCACTCCATTGTTGATTTGTGTTTATCTTTTCACAAGTTCATTCTAAGTTCTGATCTAAATATCTCCATACTTAACTTTGAGTTTTCCGATCAAATTTCATTGACGAGATTTCACCATCAATAGTTTGACTCCGTCTATGGGAAGAACAAGCATCAAGCCAATGTTCTTTCATCACTTCCCGAAAAGAAAGATGCCAAGGCATTCACAATGCTTGCGGCAACTACAAGACGTTGAGGTTTACCTAAACGGAGAACGAATGAGGGCTTCCAGGAAAGACCCTCCTCCGCCTGGGCATGGAGATATGCTGGAGGAATGTCCTCCCCCGGGGGAGGAGAAGGAAGCATCATCCCTGACTGTCCAGCCCAACGAAGGCCACTCAGAGCCACTAGTGTACCCACATCCCCGGTCCCCGGTGGCACCATGCTCAGGCTACCAAGACTCGGGTCCCTCGATGCACAGGCCAGGCAAGAGTCCCCGAGTACACTCGGTAAGTTCTAGCTTAAGGACTCACTTCTACAAGGATGAGATTCGCGAATTACATAAAAAGACTCGAAGGCTAAAAACCACGATAGAGAACATGCAGGAGGTCTTAAATGACCTCATGCAAGGAAAGTCGAGCATACCCCTTCCTAAGTGTAAAGAGAAGGAGCATGAAAAAGGGGAAAATACTGTCCCCGCAGACGATGGGAGAACCCGACTTTCCACCAGTAACTCCCCAGACAAAGTACCATGAGGGACCTAGGCCGACGAAATTCCCCCATGAGCAAAGGCGGAGGGAAGATGATTGTAACACCCTACTTCCTTAGAGTCGTTACTAAGTGAGTTTAAAATGTGCTTTTAACTCGCTAATCGAGGTTTTAAGGCAAATGTGTAATCAAACCATAATCAGAGTCATAAACTTTGAAAATAATTCCATTTACTGAAAAATCATAAAATGTTTAACATTTGGGATCCCAAAATACTGCTTATAAATATTTACAACTCAAAATATATACTTTAAGTCAACTAAACGACAAAATAGGGTTCTTTACAAACAACTTCCAAAAATACCCCTGGCCGTGGCAGCCAGGCAGACCTGATATGTACGCGCCGTGTCACGCTCTCCATACTCATGGTTGGTTGAATTTCTTCTTGCCCTTACCTGCACCACAAAGCACCCGTGAGCCGAAGCCCAGCAAGAAAACTCCACATAAACAGATAACATACGCATATGAACCATTTAGCATATAACCAATTTGTCAACAAGCTATGCACATACGACCATGCCGTCTCAGGCGCTTTACCAGGCCCTGAGTTGCGGTCTACACCATAAGGATATCCCAGGTATCCTTTAGGGTCTTACCCTGGCAGCTCGCACTCCGCATGCTAAACACTGCTCCCGGCCCCTTGCCGTTCTCGGCCTTAGTTCCCGACCATTGCCGATCATTCACATATATGTATACACAGCATAATTAAAACCTAACTTAAACATATACTAACATAATCAATGGGCTACACCCAACACATAAACACATAGGGCCGTGCCCTGCAACGCAGCTATTGGGCCTTGCCTTGCTCTATGGGTACAACAGCTTTCTTACCTGTGTCCCGAGCTTCTTGAGCACTGAACCCTCGAGCACGATTCTCTAATCCGAGCCTCACCGAGAGCCTAGTCACAACACATAAATAGTACTCCCATTACTAACCAATTCAAAAGCATCTCCCGAAACCAATCCCGAGCCCTCGGGACCTCCCGGATCCCCACACAAAGTGGCGGAAGCGTCCCTCAAGCCCCCTGGGCAAAAGCCTAAAACCTGAAATTTCCCCCTGCCCAGAAATGGCCTAGCGCCACGGCACTAGCCATTAAGGGCTGCGACGCCCAGCGTGGCTCCCTTCCTTGATGTAACCTAGCGCCGCGGCCTAGAAGAACAGGGCCACGGCGACCCTTCGCAAACCAGAAATCTGGGTTTCTCCCAACGTTTTCCCCGAGCCAAAACACTCCTAAACCAATACCAATGCATACCTAAGTCCCAAATTCAATTCAAAACCCCATATAAACCATCTAACACCTCAGAAACATCAACAACAAGCCTAGATACACAATCAAACCCATGATTCACAAATTGGTTTTAAACTTTATAAAACTTAAACCAATAAACCAGAAATTTAAACCACAGCAGCTCAACAAAACAGAGATGCAAGAAACCCTTACCTCAAGTAGAAATTCGTCCCTGAGCCTCCTCCAAATCCAACTCCAAGCTAATCCCTCTTGCTCCCAAACTGAATTCCCACACTAACCAACCACAAACCAACTTTCAGCTATCAACATCAATCTCTCAAAATCAAGCTTAGAAACTCAAACAAAACAGAGAGGAACACCTTACCTCTGACCTTAGCACACCTTTGAGCTAACTTTCCTAGCCACAGCAGCCAAATTCCTTCAATTCTCCAGCCCAAAATCCTCAAAACTCAGCAAGTTCTCATTCACCAAAGAGAGGGAGAAGAAAATTGCATGGGAGAGAGAGAGGACAGAGAAGTTCTATTTTTTTTTCTTTCCTTTGTTTTTCTAAACCGTTCTAAAATTCCCTCAGCCTTATCCCAACACAACCAGCTGCCAAAAGACCCAATTACCCTTCCATCTAACCCATATTCTAACTAATCCTCAAGGGCAACTTAGACCTTTCCTATCTTCTTACAAATATACCATTTTCTCACTTAGAGTAACTATCCTCAATGGTTACCCAAGCTACTAAAATAGCATTAACCATTAATTAAAAGTCCCCAACTAAATTTATAATAATCCTGAAATACCCCTAGGCTTCTCCCGAGCCATGTATTTATTCCTGTTGTGACTTTAAGCGGAATAGCTCTCTAGGACTGTCTCGGAACGTGCATCACAAATATATCACCATTATATCGAAAATATCACATATATTACATTTATGCCCTCAACAACCAAATGGGGCCCACATGCATATTTAATCACCTAAACATGCATCATAACCACATATTCATTAAATTCACATAAATTAATACAGTATAACAATTATTGCCCTCCAAGCACACTTAACAAGGCTCCAAGCCTTATTAGCAAATCTCATTGACGAGATTTCACCGTCAACATGTACCAAACCACGATCCCCAATCTTGCTGATCATGTACAACCCTTGGGTACTATAAATAAAGGATTGAGGGCTTCATTTAAGGGGGGGACGGATATTCTTGAGGAGAAACTCTGGGAAAATTTGTGACGAGTGAACTCATCAGTTCATCTTTGTAATGGTTAATCGAGTGATTGAATACTAATTACTAAGTGGATTAGGTTATTATTCTTCATCATAATAGGGCTGAACCACTATAAATTTATGTGTGTTTTGTTTAGATATTTTTACTCTGTCGTATATTTACATTTATATTCGTTCAAAAGGTGTCGTATATCGTACATATGACCATTGGCCAATTTCATAGGTCAACATTTTGGTGCTTTCATTGAGAGAAAGAAATCAAAAAACACACTTTCATCACTTTTACAATTCCTCCAAAACCCAGTCAGGCGAAGAAGACGACTCCTAGGGATTCCACCACTCATGTAATGACCCAACTACTCTAGACTTTGGACCATTAACGAAAACTATACATAGACCCTAATCTTTAATAGAACTTACAAGTGAAAAAGATCATACTTTATTAAAAACTTGTAAAAATCAATGTTTAAACTTACATAACTCAAAGCAGGATATGGGATCCCATTGTTTTAAAAAGAAAACATATCTTAATTGAAATGAAAAGAGATTACATAAATAGGTGCGGAAAAATACACATAAACCATAAATAAAAGACTACATCCTCGAAATCGAACTCTCGACTCCTTGAATCCATTCATCACCGATACACATTCCCCAAGCATCCACGAATCTTACCCACCACTATAGCTATTTTCCTGCACATATAAACAAAAGGAATGAGCCTAATGCCCAGCAAGGAAAATCTACCACATAGTTCATATACATAAATTTCATAAGAAACATAAAAACATTACATAACACTTATATCATACACATACTATAATGGCCATTATTACTTGGGGTCCCATAGACTAAACAAGTCATATGCCCATTAGATTAGTGGGGTCCTACTAGCTAAGCAGGTCATATGCCCATAATCCATTTGGGGCTTGTTAGTCATATGGGTCATATGCCCAAGCCTACATACATACATAACACATTTCATAACATAAAAACATAAGATAACATATAAAACATATAACATATGAATTCTATCATATTTTCCTTACCAAAATTACCGGGATAAGAGGACAGAGTTGGGACTTTGGACCAAAAATCCACAGTCATAAAGATAATACTATAATTACTATAATACTACTATCTAACTTAGCTAAGTAAAGTTCTTGGACTCTACAATTCTCGCCGACTAAAAAGAATTTCGTCCTCGAAATTTACTTACCAAATAATTCCGGATACCGGCCTTGAAGGTCCTCCTCCAACTCCCACGTTGCCTCTCGTTCAGAACTATTACTCCATAGGACTTTGACTATAGGAAAGCTCTTGGACCGTAACCGCTTCATCCCCCTATCTAGGATGCTAACCGGTCGTTCCTCGTAACTTAAGTCTTTATGGAGTGCTATTGTATCGTACTTCAGGACGTGAGATGGGTCTGACACATATTTGCGTAACATCGAGATGTGGAACACGTTGTGACTATCGGCTAGTGCTGGCGGTAGGGCTAGTCTATACGCAACTGGTCCCACTTTGTCCAATATCTCAAAAGGACCTATGAATCGGGGACTAAGCTTGCCTTTCTTCCCAAATCGCTTGACACCTTTCATAGGAGATATCTTCAGGAAGACTTGATCTCCAACTGGGAATTCCATATCGCGTCGCTTGGCATCCGCATAGCTTTTTTGATGGCTTTGAGCAGCAAGCATACGCTGTCTAATAAGCGCTACTGCTTCTTAAGCTTGTCTAACAGCTTCAGGCCCTAGAAGTTGCCTTTCTCCTACCTCGTCCCAGTGCAACGGTGATCGGCACCTTCTTCCATATAGCAACTCATAAGGTGCCATCCCGATCGTTGACTGGTAGCTGTTGTTGTACGAGAACTCGATCAACGGCAAGTACTTGTTCCATGATCCTCCGAAATCAAGTACACACGCGCGTAGCATATCCTCTAAAATCTGAATCGTACGCTCGGACTGCCCATCTGTCTGAGGATGAAAAGCTGTACTAAGACTTAACTTAGTACCCATAGCTTGCTGTAAACTTCCCCAAAATCTCGATGTAAACACCGATCCTCTATCTGACACTATTGT
The DNA here is from genome assembly GCF_963169125.1 of Humulus lupulus. Classification (NCBI taxonomy): domain Eukaryota; kingdom Viridiplantae; phylum Streptophyta; class Magnoliopsida; order Rosales; family Cannabaceae; genus Humulus; species Humulus lupulus. The sequence continues at coordinate 125,942,411 of NC_084794.1, forward strand.
CTTGGGGATTCCATGCAACCGTACAATCTCTTGGATGTAGATGTCTGCATATTGGTCTGCCGTGTATGAAGTCTTAACAAGCAAGAAATGAGCTGACTTGGTTAGTCTATCTATTACTATCCAAGCGGAATCATGCTGCTTATTCGTCCTTGGCAAACCCATCACAAAGTCCATAGCTATATCGTCCCACTTCCATTCTGGTACGCTAAGCGGTTGCAATAAACCTGTAGGCCGCTGATGCTCCGCTTTCACTTGCTGGCATATAAGACACTTAGACACAAACTCTGCTATGTCCTTCTTCATTCCTGGCCACCAATAGATTGCCTTGATGTCATGAGTCATCTTGGTAGACCCCGGGTGAACTGAGTACGGGGTACTGTGCACTTCTTCCAGAATCGTCTTCTTAATACTTTGATCATTTGGCACGCATACCCGATCCTTATATCTCAATAAACCTTGGCTAGATATTGAGAAATCTGTAGTCTTGCCTTCTCTGACGGCATCCATATGTGCTGCTAGTGTGTCATCATGTCCTTGACCAATCCATATGTCTTCTAACAGATTCAACTGGATAGAAAAGTTAGCCAGCTTTCCTATAACTACTTCTATTCCGGCACTGATCAGCTCCTGCTGTAGCGGCTTTTCTATTCCGGATAAAGCTGCTAAATTCCCATAACTTTTCCTACTAAGAGCATCGGCAACTACGTTCGCCTTTCCTGGGTGGTATAGGATTTCGCAGTCGTAAGCCTTTACTAACTCCAACCACCTGTGCTGCCTCATGTTGAGCTCCTTCTGCGTAAAGAAGTATTTTAAACTCTTGTGGTCCGTATAAATCTCGCACCGTTCTCCGTAAAGATATTGGCGCTAGATTTTTAACGCAAAGACCACCGCTGCCAACTCCATATCGTGAGTTGGATAGCGCTGCTCATACTCCTTCAATTGTCGTGAGGTGTAGGCTATCACCTTGTCATTTTGCATTAGTACGCAACCCAATCCTTGCTTCGAAGCATCGCAGTAGACCACGAACTTATCGTTGGGTGTCGGTACATTGAGTACTGGTGTTGAGCAAAGCTTATCCTTAAGCAACTGGAAGCTTTCTTCACACTTATCATTCCATTTAATTTTTTTTTGTTTCCAGGTCAGGTTGGTGAGCGGAGTGGCTATCTTAGAAAAGCCCTCTACAAACTTCCTATAATAACCTGCTAACCCTAGGAAGCTTCTTACTTCAGATGCGTTCTTTGGTCTGGGCCAATCCTTCACGGCCTCTACCTTTGATGCGTCTATTGCAACTCCGTCTTTCGATATAATGTGCCCGAGGAACGCCACTTGCGAAAGCCAAAACTCGCATTTCTTGAACTTTGCGTAGAGTGTATGCTCCTTCAATCACGTCAAAATCAACCTCAAATGTTCCTCGTGCTCTACTTCATCCTTGGAGTATATCAAAATGTCGTCAATGAACACAACGACGAATTTATCTAAGTAATCCTTGAAGACCCTATTCATTAAGTCCATAAACGCGGCTGGTGCGTTAGTAAGACCAAAGGACATAACCAAGAACTCGTAATGTCCATAACGAGTCCTAAAGGCTGTCTTAGGAATATCTTCTCCCTTTACCTTGAGCTGATGATACCCGGACCGTAAATCTATCTTTGAAAATACAGTCGCGCCTCGGAGTTGATCAAATAAATCGTCAATCCGAGGTAGCGGGTACTTGTTCTTAATCGTTACTTTGTTCAGCTCACAATAGTCTATGCACATCCGCATACTTCCGTCCTTCTTCTTCACAAATAGTACCAGAGCTCCCCATGGTGAATGGCTTGGCCTAATAAAACCCAAGTCTAGGAGTTCTTGTAGCTGCGTCTTTAACTCCTTGAGTTCCGTAGGTGCCATCCGGTATGGTGCCTTAGAGATAGGCTCGGTGCCTGGTAATAATTCTATCGTGAAGTCTATTTCCCGAGTTGGCGGCAATCCTGGCAAGTCATCGGGAAATACCTCTGGAAATTCTTGTATAACACTGACATCTCCAACCTTAAGTGGTGTCTCCCTTTCCACATTCGTGATGCTGGCTAAGAAAGCTTGACATCCTTTCTCCATCATTCTTTGAACTTTGAGAGATGATACTAACGGGGTGCGCAATCCTGAAGCTTGTCCCATGAAGCATAATCTCTGGCCGTCAGGAGTCTCGAACATCACCTTCTTGCGTTTGCAGTTGATGATTACGCCATGCCGTGCTAGCCAGTCCATGCCTAGTATTACGTCGAAGTCCTTGATCACCAGTTCTATCAGGTCTCCTTCTAGTTCTATGTCCTCAATCTTGATCGGTACGTCTCGTACTATCCGTGATGATAGAACTACTTTGCTCGAAGGCAACTCGGTTACAAACCTAGTTCTAAATCTTTCACAAGGTTTGCCTAGTTTTTCTATCATTCCTAACGAGATATACGAATGAGTGGCTCCCGAATCAAATAATACAGAACATAAGTTATTGAGGATAGAAACCTGACCTGTGACAACCTTATTGCTAGCATCAGCCTCTCCTTGGGTTAAGGCAAAAATCCTAGCAGGAACCATCTTTTCGTCCTTCTTCCCTTCTGGCTTCTGCTGAGGACAATCTCTTTTACGATGCCCTTCCTGACCACAGTTAAAGCATTCCTTGGTGTTTGCGCGACATTCTGTAGGATGCTTCTTTTGACACTTAGCACATGGCGGGTATTCTACGTAGCCCGGCCTATTTCCTCCATTATTTGTACGTGCCTTCTTATCGCTGTCAAACTTCTTGTTATCTGGATGCCGTCTTTTCTGGCCGTTACCGTTGTTGTTGGACTGATTGTTGTCGTTATGGTTGCTATTCCGACTGGTCTGAGGTTGACTCTGCTGTCTAGGTTCAGGCTTTCCGGCTTCCTCTTTACTTACATTAGCCTGCAACCTCTCTACTTCTATTGCCGTCTCAAGAACGTCGGCATATGTATTATTCCCCGGGTTTGCTAGCTTAACCCCCATCTCGATTTTCGGTCAAAGTCCTCTAACAAATTTTTTCACCCTCAGAAAATCGGTTGGAACCATCTCAGATGCGAATTTAGCTAAGCGGTCGAACTGACGAGCATACTCTGCCACTGATAAATTACCCTACTTCAAGTTGGCGAACTCCTCAACTCTCGTAGAGAGTACAGCCGAATTGTATTACTTTTTGTGGAACAGCTCCACAAATCGGGTCCATGTCATGGTGGCAACATCATGCGATTGCTGGACCAAGTCCCACCATATCCTGGCATCCTTCTTGAGCAATGATGAGACGCAGGATATGCGATCCGCATTACTGAGATTCATGTGCGTCAGAATCGGCTCCACGTTCCTTAGCCACTCTTCTGCCTCAAAGGGGTCTGTAGTCCCTTCGAAGTTTGGAGCGTGCTGTTTCCGAAACCCCTCATACACTGGCTCCATATTCGGTACTGGATATGGCGTGTAGTTCGCCACTGGCCATCCCCCATATGGACCAACTTGTTGGGGTGCTGGGGCCATTTGTTGTAGCTGCGGCTGCGGCGGAGGCTGAGGCTGAGTCTGCGCCTGTTGACGTTGTTGCTGCAAAAGTTCCTCGACTTGTAGTCGCAATCTAGCGATCTCCACAGTGTTGTCAGCTGGCGGTGTCGGCGCGTTGCGGCGGGCAGTAGCACGCACTCCCCTTCTGCGAACTGGAGGGGCTTCATTGGTTGCTGGGACGGCGTTGAAGGCGTTTCCGGTGGTGCGTGCAGATCTTCGGAGCGACATCTTCACCAAAAGTTTTAACAGTCGAGAACATGTTAGAACTTACCCTAATAGGCTCTAAGGCAAAAACTTATTCTAAAACAAACATATCTCAGACCTATTTATTATGACTTCTTATGAAAAATAATTTATAAGTCTTCTTTATTATTTAGAGTGGGTTTCTATACTTAGAAAAACAAGCCATCTTTATTTTCTAAGTCTGTTTCTAATCATCCTATATGACTTAATTCTCAGGCTCGAAACTTATCTTTGTTCCAAAGTTAACCATATTGAGGGAGGGCTGGGATCAGTAAAATCGTTCCCACTACTATGGCCCCCTAACTCTCAATAAGGAAACTTGGTTCATTGATTTGTATCCACCCTCACCGAACTTAGTCATTATTCATTTTATTTATTACTTATTATGATTGCAAAAATAAAATCAAACTCATACATGATAAAATAACATGTTATTCATTTGAAAAAAAAATTCACTTATTACAATCATAAAATAAGGAAATAAATAAAACAAGGAATGAAAAACTAACTATTCTAAAAATCGGGATCTTCTACATCTGATGCTTCATCTAGCATATCGTCATCTATCTCCTCATAATCATCATTGTCATGTGCATCAAAATGTCCTATAGGAAGGTTTGTGAGAATCCTATGTTTTTGCTCATTTGTGAATTGAAATTTGAATTTTGCAGCGAACCTAACTAAGAGGAAATAATATCGCATTGCTAATGGCAATTCATCCTCATCATTCATGGTTTCCCATATTTCTTCTAAGGCTGCTATTACAAGATGGAAATCTTTAAATAGTCTAATTATTAATACATATTGTTTCGTTGATCTCAACATTATTTGCTTAGACTCTTGAAGGTGACCTATCTCTTTGTGGAACAAGAGCAATCTTCGAGTGATTCTTTCTAGTGCTCCTACGGTGTTTCTTGGCTCCCTTATTCTTTTTAAAGCCTTAATGGCTCGAATATCCTGATAGGTTAAAGCTCCGTTCATACTTAACTGAAAACATAAACACTAAAGTTGTTAGCTATACACATAAGCAAAATAACTTATAACTTAAATACTTACTTGGCGGTCAGATTCGGAGCTTTTGAGTGTGTGTATCGAGGAGAACTTCATGCGAAGGAGCCGTTTTCTCTGATACCAACTGTAATGACCCAACTACTCTAGACTTTGGACCATTAACGAAAACTATACATAGACCCTAATCTTTAATAGAACTTACAAGTGAAAAAGATCATACTTTATTAAAAACTTGTAAAAATCAATGTTTAAACTTACATAACTCAAAGTAGGATATGGGATCCCATTGTTTTGAAAAGAAAACATATCTTAAGTGAAATGAAAAGAGATTACATAAATAGGTGCGGAAAAATACACATAAACCATAAATAAAAGACTACATCCTCAAAATCGAACTCTCGACTCCTTGAATCCATTCATCACCGATACACATTCCCCAAGCATCCACGAATCTTACCCACCACTATAGCTATTTTCCTGCACATATAAACAAAAGGAATGAGCCTAATGCCCAGCAAGGAAAATCTACCACATAGTTCATATACATAAATTTCATAAGAAACATAAAAACATAACATAACACTTATATCATACACATACTATAATGGCCATTATTACTTGGGGTCCCATAGACTAAACAAGTCATATGCCCATTAGATTAGTGGGGTCCTACTAGCTAAGCAGGTCATATGCCCATAATCCATTTGGGGCTTATTAGTCATATGGGTCATATGCCCAAGCCTACATACATACATAACACATTTCATAACATAAAAACATAAGATAACATATAAAACATATAACATATGAATTCTATCATATTTTCCTTACCAAAATTACCGGGATAAGAGGACAGAGTTGGGACTTTGGACCAAAAATCCACAGTCATAAAGATAATACTATAATTACTATAATACTACTATCTAACTTAGCTAAGTAAAGTTCTTGGACTCTACAACTCAGGATCCCACCGATCCCGCTAACGAACCTCAGGTGGAGGTTGGAGATCAACTATATGTGGAGGATCCATAGAACGCTCACCAGGAGAAGATGGCGCAATTTTTGGCAAGGCAGGAGGCCTTTGCTGCAGAAATTGTCCTCTAGAGGGTGACTATGGAACGACAACGGTGGAAGATAGATGAGCAGGTTCATAGGATGATCCAGAGGGATCAGGAAGCTGACTAGAGGCACCAAGAGGATGTTGTGGCCTGGAGGTGGCTACCCAGTTAGCCCGAGCTAGCGCTAAAGCTGCTGCTCAGGCGGTGAGGGAAGCTCAAGCCAAAGCAGCAAGGATGCGAGACAACAATAATAGGGAGTCTCAAGGGAGGAGTCGAACCCCAAGGACACTCTCAGAGCCACTTTCCCAGAGACAGGATGAAGAGTTGCAGTCCAAGACTGCTTCCTCCATGACTAAGAAGAATAACACTTCCTCTCAAAGTAAGAGTGTTACCAACCTGAAGGCCCCCTCCCATAGGGACAGACGAAAAGGCACAAGAGAGGAAGGTCAGGCATCTGAGAGGCGTGACAGGAACAGAAATGGTCGCTCTAAGTCTCAGAGTCATGTAGGAGGAGAGGCTCGGGGATAGGATCGCACCGACAAGAGCAAGGCGGACCTAACACCCCTTCACCCTCAGTCTCGCAAGGGAAAAGAACTGATGAACCACACCAATATTGTGTTCAATAGGCTCGGGAAAGATGCACAACCTTAGGATCTGAGGGAAGTCATCAACAGGAGGACCAGCGCTCAAGAGGGGGTGTCGGGGACGTCTACCCCACCTAGAGCAGCGATCCCACCAGCAGTGCAGGCTCAGATAGATGAACTCACCACAGCTATTCAAGGTCTAACAAAGAAACCTTCTTATATTGAGCTGGCATATAGAAGTGGGAGTCCATTTAGTGCCAAGATCTAAGCTTCTCAACCACCACCGAAGTACAAGACCCCAAAACTTCCAAAATACACTGGGAAGGAGGACCCAGCGCGACACATTGGAAAGTTCGAGGATCAGATGGAGTTACTCGGTGTGGAGCATGATTATAGGTGCAGGGTACTCCCTACCACTCTCTCTGACTCAGCTCAGGAATGGTATTGGAAATTCAAACTTGGATCCTCCTGGGAGCAGTTCAGGAAGGAATTTTGTAAGGTCTTCAGTGTCGGACGGATTCAACCAATTTATGTCAATCAGCTAGCTGACATCAAGCAAGGGAAGGATGAATCCCTGAATGACTACATCCAAAGATTCATGATAGAAGCGAACCGAGCATCCACTACAAGAAAAAATAATATTCATAACATACTAATTGCAACATTATTAAAAAAACGCTATAGTCACTACAAAAAAGGCGCTCATTTATTTTGCTATCCCGCCAAAACAGAGAAAAAAATCTGAGCAAAACCCAAATAACAAAAACCCCTTTCTTCTCTCACGTTCGGTCTGCGTCAGCCACTCTCTTTCTGCTCTCGGGATTCCGTCTGCCACCCTTATTCTCTCCAGCCTCCACGAGAGAGTGCTCAAACCACAAAGACGTTGTTCTCCTCCATCGGTGGTCAGATCGGTCTACCCCATCGGCTCACGAAGTCGTTGTTCTCCAATCTCACGAAGTCGCTCTCCACCCCATCGGCTCGACTAAGCAAAAATTGAAGGTACTCTTTCTTCTCCCGACCTCACTCTGGTAATGGTGCTTCAACTTTTTGATTAATGGAACATTCTTGGTTCATAATTTTGCAACCCTTACTTTATTTCTAACAAGCAACACAAATTTTCCTATTGAACATCCTTTTATCTTCAGTGTACACGTATTCTATCACCCACCAAAGATTTAACTTTATATCTACACGTGTAACTATTATTCTCCAACACCTATACACTGTAAACCCATCTTCTTTGAAGTTAATCTTCTTCTTCTTCTCTATGGAACCGGTATCATGGGGTTTTTCTTCTTATGCTTTTGGTAAAGGTCTATCTCTCTCTCACCATGAGGTTATGTTGTTCTGTCCTTTGTTTGCTTCTGAACATTTTTTAAATGATGATTAATATTGTTTATTTTAGTGATTATATGAATAGTTTTTTTTATGCTTTTATGTTATGGGTTTGCTTTTTTCTTCTTCTCTCTTCATATTTTTTAGTATCTTTCTCAGTTTTGATTAATGGGGATGACAATTTTGGTAGGTTTATGTCCATATTAGTTTGTTCATTTGTCGAATTGTGAAAGTTTTCAGCGAGTTTTGGATTTTAAGTTAATTTGAATTGGGATTCTATGTTAGTTCTCTGTTTCTCCCTTTTATGGAATTATTGTTTGTTTGGGATTGATCAAGAAAAGATTACAACTTGATGATGTAAAATATATTTTGTATTGAGTTTATGAAAGGTGATAGTTTCATAGCTTTTGGTAATGTAACTTTGGTTAGTTTCATAGCCTTTTATTTTGTATTTGATTACCCTCTGATAAAAAATAAGTTTATTTATTTATTTTAGTTTCCCCTCTTTTGTTAGGAATTTTCCATTTTGTGAACTTTGAATAATCTTTCTCCTATTTGTAATTCTAATGCATTTGGAGCTATTACAGTTTTGGTTTTGTTTGGTGCTTGTAGTTAATTCTTAAAATAAATTAGCTATTAATGCTTATGTTTTGAGTCTGAATTATGTGAGAGATAATAGTATTGATGTTGTTTTCTCTGTTCTTTTGACATTTTTTTATTATCAATTTTATTATGTAAATTGGTGAACAAATATAATTGATTCTCTTGAACAATCTAAAATGTATTTAGAATCTATTTGTGTGTATTTATGTTATTAGTTATGTTCTGTTAGGGTTCATCTATGTTTTGCTATATTTTTATGTCAAAATTTTCTCTATTTTTGACAGAATTTTACAAAATGGTCTGTGAGGCAGATGAAACTGACCTAAATATACACGTATTGGCTGTCATGCTACCACATTATGATGGCTTGAGCTTGTAAAGAATGCTGCTTAACAATTCATCTGGTTATACTTCTGTAATTATTAGAGATTGTAAGAAAATAAGAGTTTGTTTATAGCATTGGATTTGACATGTATCTTAGGATTTTAGTTGTTTTAGTTAGTAAACCTCGCACGTATTCTTTCAGTGTGTAAATATATGTAGGGAGGGATTCATTTGGTGCGGTTTGCATATATATTCAATTATATTGAATTTGATCAGCCAGATCTTACATTGACCTTACTGAAAATTTTATAATTGGTGGTCCCGAGTAGTGTTTGTGCAATTGTACTCTCAATTATGTTCAGTAGTCGATATTGTCGAAGTATTTATATGGTTAATGACGATTGGTATCATTTTATGTCAATCTTATTTGTCTGGATGGAGTGCTAGAGAAGAAGCTATTGAACACGACAAGCTATTAAAGGTCTCAATCTACTAGATCTAAAGTAAATAGGCCTAGCTTTATACACACAAACTTACATATTTATACATATAGCTATTTAAAATCCAGACACACCTACTTGTAAGGTGACTCGGCTGTAGGCATTGAAGCATTCAATGGAACCAATGTCTTAATATATTTGTATGTCCGTTATCTCATACGAGGCCTTTTTTAATTGTGTATTGGTTTTCTGTTTAGTGTCTTTGGTTGTTGGCACAAAGAATAGTATGCTTTTGTATTTTTGTACTTGTCTTTCTGCAGGACTATAAATGTAAGTCTTTGCATCTATAAATGACTGGGTAAATGGAAGATTGAAGGTATTATTGTTCTTCCTTGTTGTTCTTTGCTTCTACTTTTCACTTTTATTTTTTTGCTTTATGCTTTGGTATTATGCTACCTGAACATGGGTGTATAATTTTTCTATACATGCTAAATTAATATCAGAATGTGAAATAGCATTCATATAAAAGGTATCTTTTCATGCTAGCTTTTATTCACTATTAAAGTTTATGCTATTGCTACATATGATAAAACTCTTAGTAGGAAGGTTGAGCCTTTAACAAACCCCCAGTATTTTGTTCTCCAAAATTCAAGAAGGCACGTGATAGAGAAATGGGCATATATATTATTTGTGAACCATTTTTTTATAAGATTGACACCTTCAAATCTTTATTTGTTTATGCACATTGTTTTACTTACAATTTTATGCATTTTTAGTTACTATAACAATGATTATATATTATCATTTTCCTTATTGCAATTGCTTGTTTAGTACATATATGAAGTTCATCTATGTTTGTACTTGAACTTATTTTCTTTTATAATTATCTTGAGAACTTATATATATCTTGTTTAAGAGTTCTAAGATATGTTAATATTAACATTCTATTGTTTTTGGCAGCCTAATGATTCACTTCTTTGCTATTTATATAGTTACAATATTTGTTTGCTACCTACTCTATTATGTAAGTAGTTTTGCACCACTCTTCTTGTTGATCATTTAAATATTTCAAAAAAAATATTGATTCCTATATATCTCTGTCCTCTTTATATTGTGTTTCTAAGTCATGTTTGGTAATTTAGGGTCTGCAAGTTTTCTAGGGTCTACAGTGGACGACTGATTGGGGTGCCATGGGTTCCATTTGGTTGTTGTTTTTTTATTTTATTTTTCTGTTGTTTAATTTTTTTAATAATGGTGTTTATCCCTGGTTGTCCCACTCCCACTATCCTTTTGATGGCGTCAATGATTTTTGTGGTGGTGTTTTGCCTTGTTGGCTTAGTAAAGTCAGTCAATGTGCTTATTAAGGACAACTTTTGTTTGTATCTCTTTCATATTTGGATTTGGGGTTTTTTCCAAAGGTTTTTAATCCCTTATTTGGTGAGCTAGCTACCAATGTGAAGTGTTGGTGTTCATGACATTTGTGGATTATTGCTTTATTTTTAATAGTAATTTTTTTTATTGTTTTAGGTCCTAGTTGTTTTTGGGGTTGGTATATTTTGCAATTCGACTTGATATATACTTTGCTTGTTTGATCCTATGAGCTTTATTGTCTATGGTATGAGGTTTTAGTAGCACAAGAATGTTGATATTTTTTTAATCAATGATCATTTGAGCATGTAAATAATATCTATGTCTCTGTTCATGTAATTTTTATTTTGATCTTATAAGCATGTTGTTCTTTCAATATGAGATAATTGTGACATGACTTTTTGATTTATTGGGTTCTCTACACAATTTTTAAATTTCTTTAGGACTCTTGCAGAAATTCAGAAAAGAAGACAAGCAACTTCAGGGATTCGAGACATTTATAAAGGGATCTCTTATTTTCATCTCAGCTAGGTTTGGTTCATTTGGATATTTTTCACTTTCAAGCTATTCATTATTGTAGAGAATATGCTCAAGAAAGAACAAACTTTCATGGATTTATCATTTCCCTTATTTGTATTGATAATAAATCTGATTTTTTTTCATCCTTTTAAATTGGAATACAAACTGTTTTTGGTTTTTTGTTCTTTCTGTTATATTATTTTAAATAATATAATGTTAGATTAAATAATGTGACATAATGTGATTTGTCACACAAATGTGATTTGTCACATCTTGTAACATATTATTGAGAGTCACAAAATTGGGCACATGTGTGTGTCCAAATGTGACATATTTTGGAGTTACAAAATCAGTTACAAATTTGTAACTCCCAAATATTACCCAATAATGTGTATATTATATGTTACACATTTGAGATTGGATTTCATAAAGCCATATGAGAAATGGCTGATAGAGATGTGATTTTAACTCTCATATTGTGTATGGAAGTTACAAAATCAAGTGGGAATAAATTGGAACGTTTTGGAAAAAACTTAAAAAAAATTAGTTGCTGAAACTGACCAAGGGCCGCGGCGCTTGAAACAAGCGCCGCGGCGCTAGTGGCTGACAGATTCATACTAAGTCGGTTTTTATCCAATTTTGAACGTTTCCAACAGCCAAGTAACTCCCAAATCTCTATTTTAATTCCATAAAACACCCAATTTATCATTGGTAACAGCCATGGGGGTTGGTGGAATTTGAAATTCAAAGGGTGTCTCTAAACTCTATAAATAGGAGCCTAATGCTCACTTGTAAGACACACCATTTTTCATCCACAAAGCACTTGGCTGAAAAATACACCTTGAGGCTTGATAATTCCAGAGAGCTATTTCCTAGAGAGATCCCTTAGTGCTTAGAGAATAGGGGGAAATAAGCTTTTGGACAAAGGTCTTGAACCTTGTTCAAGTTGGTGATCCCCACTACTCTACACTTTGGTTGTGTGAGAGTTTGTTTGTGTTTTTCATTCTTGTGTTCTTCTTATTTACTTGTATTGTTATAGTATTGAGTTTGTAATCTTCTTCTTCTACATCTTTATATTTACTTGTATTTTGAGCAATTGAGTTGTAATACTTATTTAATCAATATTATCTTGTCCATTGTATTTTTGCATAGAGTTGTATTTGGTTTTTCCATAATTCCATTGAGCAATAATTATATATTCTCTAACACTTTCTATGTGTGTTGTGTCTACTTTTCTTTTTATTGTTGGTTTTATTTCAAACTGTTGCATTATTGTTGGCCTTTGCTTTTGCTGCCTCTTGTCGTTGTATTTAAGAGTTTTATTGTTCTTTTTCTTTTGTGAGCTCTAGTTTCCAAGGACTCTATAGTGGGTTTGGATAGTTTCTTGGTTGTAAGAGTTGTAATTTTTTTTTAATGATGACTCCTAATTAAAGGTCGAATGATGTTGATAGTTTATTAATTGGTATGTAATTTTGCTTTCATTTTAGTGGCTTCATTGGATTTCAAATTGGAAGGAACTTTATTTACAACAGTTTGCAAGAGGTATGTTCTCTTTTATTTTTGTTAAAATATTTTGCAAATGTTAGAGGAGTTTTAATATCTTATATATTCATCCATAGTGAAGTAGGTCCTGAGATTATTATTATTATTGTGTGTTGCGGTGATAACGGAAGGTTGATAACTTGTGTGTCTTAGTGAAGTAGGTTTTGAGAAATTTGTGTGCTGCGGCGAGATAAGGAAGAAAACTTGTGTGTTGTTTGAATATTTTGAATTGATAATGATAGATGGTTGGTTAATAAATATGGTTGGAATGTTTTCTTATTTTCTGTTAGTTATTTATGAAATGTATAATCTCAATCATTTACTGCTGCTGAATTTGTTTTATTGATATATAGTTTTAGTTTTATTTTTCTTTCAAAATACATTATCCAAACTATATTTTAAATGCTATTGCTATTTTCCTTTCTATATTTGGAAGAAAAATGTACAAGTTACTCCAACTGAACTCATAGCAAGAATTTTTTTTTCCTAATGATGTTTTAACATTTAGTGTTGTATTTAATATTATTATTATTATTTTATATAAAGTAGTTACCAAGGCATGAGTAAAGTAGTGCTTCTTTCCTGTGGACATATTTTTGAATCTAGATGAGTGAAGCATATAACAAAATTTGGGGACTGGTACCGAGTATACCTTTTCCTTTTACTTGGTGTTCAGTAAATTACAATATTTAAAAAAAAAATTGTGTACAATGGCTAATATTTTGACCTATACAAAAAATCTAGAATTGAATTATAGTAGAATTTGGATTTCTAAATTCTGTTTTTGTTCATGTTGATTATAGTCAGTAATGATTTGGATTCAAACATTAGCCAGTGGTGGCTAATGTTTATTTTGCTATACAGGTTAGTCAGCTTGGTGCTGCAGCTCAAAAATATCAAACAACTACTCAAAATGTTTCTTCCAATCTCTCACTTCCAGAGATGCAAAATAATTGTAATATGTAGATTTTTGTACAGTTACCCATATGATAAATGTATTTTATTGATCAATGTTAAATTTTCGGAGTTAATGAATAGATTCTAACATTTCTAAATAGGGCAAGTATTCTTAGCTTAGTTCTTTATAGAATAATGCATTTGATAATGTTTTTCTGATTTTCTCAAGCTCCCTTGGGTATATTACTTAATTCTGTAGTAGGATTATTTATTTTGACATATTTAGGTCTTAATGTGATGTAATTCTTACTGCTTTCTATATCTTCAGTCTCTGTGTTGGATAATTTTCACACCAATAAGGGTCACATATTTGTTTAGATCATTGGTGTTCAGTCTCTGTGTTGGATAATGATTTGACTTGACTTTAAATGTCTTGACTGGATTTAAATGGGGCTAATTGTATGTTAGGTTTGTGGCATCAGCTTGCCAATTGGCGAAAACTTTGGAGGTGTCGTTGGTGAATGATTTAGGCTATACGAAGAGATACGTACGCTGCTTGGAGGTACTTTTTTCTTTAAAGGAAAATGTATATCATTAGTGTTTCAGTTTTTGTTTATGATTGTGACATTTAATTATTTGTGGGTGTGTTTTGGGAATCTGCTAGTTTTTGGTGAGATATCATTAAATGTTATCAAGACACAGTGGCAAAAAGTTTCACTTTCACCTTTATGTCATCTATATAGCCCACTAATATTTCAAGTAGTTTATTTTCACAAGTTTGGAGTGTCCAAACAATACCATATAATATCTCATATCACTTGTATTTTAGTTACAACCATCTTTCCAAATAGGTTTATGTTTGTAATACTTTGTGAATGCATATTGAGAAAGACTTAGAAATGTTATAATATATGACCAGACTCAAGTCTAAGACCACTTTTACATTAGTAGCTTTTTGGTTACTGTTTTATTGATATTTTGTTTTTTGTTTTTTTCCCTCTCTTTTAAATTCTAATTACATTTATGCTTGCCTTTCAGATTTCTGAAGTGGTTAATAGTATGAAAGACTTGATTGATTACAGTCGAGAAACAGGGACAAGACCTATGGGTAAGTTTAATGCAATTTAATCCTATTTAGATTTAATTATCTATTATTTTTTTCATATGCATAATTTTTTGAAGTTGAGACTTACTTTGGATTACCTTACTCCACTTTTCTTTTTATTTATAAATTAAGCTTATAACAATGTGCAAAGAATTTGGTTGCAGAGTAGAAAGTTTATTATTCATGTTATGTCTGCCATTTGCATGTCACAATTCCTTTTTTTTTAAACATTACTGTCCAGGGATTTGTGTGAAAGTTAAATAGCTTGGGAATTTGAGTCAGAAAATGCCCTCATGAAATTTATCTGTGGTGCATTGATAAGTTTTAGATAACTGCTATGGCCAACTCTGTTACACAAATGTTAATGTTAGTTTACAAGTGAAGTTGCACTAGTGACCAACTCATCAATTTTTTTCTTGGGAAAAAGGTCAATCTTTATACTCCAATAAAGGATCAACCAAATAATTTATTAGCTATCTAACATGAGTGACTCTCCTCCACATAATTTAATAATAAATAAACAATAAAAATTCATGCAGGCTTCCCTCACAAAACATTGACATGATATTGTATTCTCTCAATGTCTTTTAACAACTTGAGCCAACCAAGTTCGTTCAGTTATTGGATTAGATTTCTTATGAGAATAGTTTCATTATTGTTTGCATACTGCTTTATATTTGCTGCTTATCTTTCTCTATTTATTTTTCACAGAGTTTGAACAAGTTCCCTCGAAGGACTAGTACGCCATCTGGGGTTCACAGTCAAGCACAACATTCTAAAGAACAGCTACAACAACAGCAACAACAGCAGCAACAACAACAACATCATCCAAACTATAGTTTAAAGTAAAAAATGTTCAAGATTATAAAACCTTATTATGTTATGCTTTCAAACTTAAGTTAGAACTAAGATCTCATAAAGTAGACACATTCATGGTTTGAATTAGTTATTGTTTAATGTAATACTTATGGTTTATCAATCTATTGAGAATTACATTTTATGATTAATTTTGATTTTGTTTATCAAAATACAATAATGAAAATCTTTTAATTAAAAAAAACCATATAAGTATACTTATCAAAATAAAATTGAAAATATATTATCCACACTAAAGTAACAAAATTTTATTACTATATGTTATGATTTAAAAACATATTATAAGCGTAACAATCGTTATGATTTATATAATATAACAAATTAAAAATGCTATCAAAATAATCAAATGTAACAGTTGAAAAGTTTTATGCAAAAAGTATAAGATTAAACTTCAAATTTATAATGAAATACTCTAACTAAATGTTATTATTTGAATATTATAGCAACTAAAAATGTGTTATTGAATAGTTTAAGATAACATCGAACATAACATTCAAATAATGTTATAGAAAAGACAGGACTTTTAATAATAGGGGCTATGTTAGCATTTTCAAAAGCGTTATCAATACTTCCGGTTAGCAGTTTTTAAGTGTTATGAATACTGTTTTTTCTTGTAGTGATCCACGGTAGGTGTAACGACCCAAAATTACTAATAAGGCGTAAGGGCCTTGATTAGTGTGCCGAGAGGGCATAGTTGGTTTATGTGTGATTTAAATGATTTAATGCATGATTATGTGATAAGCATGCTTATATGATTATATGGATATGTGAGATGCATGATTATGAGTATTAGTATGCATGTAGGCCCTGTTTAGTTTATAGGAGAATATTTGTAATTTTGGCCCATTGAGGGCATAAATATGATTATTTGCGATAAATTGTTGAGACCACATTATTATGTGGATATGTTTACAGCATATGGCTCGAGACGGTCCTAGTGAGCAGTTTGGCGAAATAGTCACGGTGGGGATTTATACCCGGCTCGAGGGAGCCTGGGGGTATTTTTGGGAATTTAGGTGATATATTGGAGATTATTAGACATTGGGTAAATAATTGGTGATTATTTGGATGGCGAGATTTAAGTGGTAAATAGTAGGGACACTTGAGGAATTAGTGGGAATTGGGAATAAATAACCATTCTACCACTAGAATAGGTTAAAGGGTTATTTAATTTGGGAAGGCATAATGGTCATTTCCTAAAGTTAAAGATATATTCAGCTTTTATGTTAGACTAAGGCAGAAAAATTGAGAAGAGTCTAGGAAAGAAAGAAGGAAAAGGGGTTTAGCTCTCTTCTCTCTCTCTCTCTTGCTTCATTTGGATATTGAAGCTTAGTTTCAAGGTGGGAGCACATTCCAAGCTTAGGCTGGGGAAACTTTGAGGAAATTGAAGGAGAATTCAGCTGGGACTTGGAGGAAATTCAACTGGGTGATTAAGCTATGATTTGAGGTAAGATTCTGAGCTTTCATCTCTGAATTTGACTAGGTTTATGTTGAGGAATTTTGAATATTTGAATGTATGAATTGGATTGAGTTTTGGGTGTTAAATTGGCTGAAGTGTTGAGTGGTGAATTCTTCTGAGTTGGGGCATTTTTTTTGGTGCAATTGTTTAGGAGATTTATGTTTAAAGTAAATGGATTAAGATGTTGAATTAGTAGTTGGTTTGGTGTTGAATTTCGGAAAGTTTTGAGGGAAAATTCTAGGTAGAATTTAGGTGTCATGGCTGGAAGAAGAAGGAGGAAAACCAAGGTTTTCCTTGGGTTTGTAGGGTGCGCCACGGCGCGTGTGGCTCTTCTGGCCTAGCCTGCTCTCTGACTTGGGGGCGTGCCGCGACTTGCTTGGCCAAGTCGCGACCTGCCTCCCCTTTGGTGTGAGAGCTTTCTCTCTGACTTGGGGCAAGTCGCGACTTGTTGAGCCAAGTTGCAACCCGCCTGGAAGTATTAAGCTTAGAAGTGTTCTTAGTGTTGTTAGGGCTCGGGGGTTCGAACCTTGGGGCTCGAGATAATTTCTACTGCCCGGTTTAGTAGAAATTGAGGTTCCGGAGGTTAGTGTTGCTCCTTAAGTACTTTATCTCTGATTGGAAGTTGATAGATATCAATGACTCTTGTGACTAGGTTTGTCGCCAAGGCTCGAGGCTAGGGATTGTGCTCGGAATCAGTTCATCTTCTCCGTTCAAAATCAAAGGTAAGAAAACTGCACCCTTTTATGTGGATAAGTTGGGACTAAGAGTTCCCTATACTTGTATAAAATGTTGTATGATGGTATTATGCCATGTGAGTATGAAAAAAACGGTCTAAGAGTGCCAGAATTAATATTGGTGCACAAGGACGCGACTCGTCCACTGGTAGCTGAGGTTAATTATATAATCACTGAGCTCAGCCTAAGTGAGCCAGAGTCAATGGAATAAACAGAGGGTGCGGCCTAAGGGCGTCGACCCTGGAAATTGCATGACATGATTACTATTATTGATCTGATGATTTGGGAATGTTGATTACCTGGATAATAAATTATTGATTTGTTGTTTGATGTCACTATTTACGTGAATGCTATGGTCTATGGAATATCTGGCTAATATTTTGTGAGTTATTTGATTACTGTTATTGATTATGCTTTGTTATATGGTTTTCTTGCTGGGCCTTGGCTCACGGGTGCTACGTGGTGCAGGTAAAGGCAAGGGTAAGCTGGACCAACCCTAAATTGGAGAGCTCTGGGGGCGAAATGTACATAGCCGGCTACTCGGCCGCCACGACCGAGGGATAATGCAGGGACAGGAGACCCTAAAATGCCTATTTTTCCATTAGAGTGGCTTGTGGATATTAATAACCTCTGAAAATTTTGTAAACTGTTATTGAACCCTGTTTTTGGGATCCCGTGTATCAAATGCTTCTTTAATTGGAAATTTATCTTTTATGACCAAAATCTTTTAACCCTAGTTCAATAATGGTTTAGCGTCACATTTTCAACTAAATGACTTGATTAGCAAGTCTTGCACCTTTATAAACACACAGTGTAACAGTCTTGGTTATTCAGGGCGTTACAGTAGGAGACGAAGGGAAGTTCATTACCATCTCGGCATGAATCATTTAACGTAGTCCCTTGTGGGATAGCATCCACAGGAACCCCATCAACACCTTGCAGAAGTTCCTGGACCAAGCAGAAAAATACATGACTGCAACAAGGGCTGGGATTTACTTGGCAACTTACCAGGAAAAATATGAACAAGTTTGGTCGGTTCCATAATGATTATGGGCACGACACAAATGAGTGCAAACAGCTGAAGGATGAGATAGAGTTTCTCCTCCGATCAGGAAAATTCTCGAGGTACCGGGTCAAGATCAAAACCCCAAGCAGAAATCCAGAGTTTCGAAGGCAAAGGAGTCCACCAGTGAAGCCAGTGGTCGTGGACATCACATTGGATACCATATGAGGGAGGCCCCACATAGCAGGCAACAGTAACAACGCTCGCGAATGATGTGCAAAGACCCTAAGAAATGAGGTAGGGGAGTCTTTCCCAGTGCATGGCAGTCGAGGAGTGGTCTCCAAAAAATCTGAAGTATGAAAGTGAAACTCTCACTTTTACGGAGAATGATGCCAGGCACGTGAGGTACCCCCACGATGACCCTCTGGTCCTTACCATTCAAATCGCCAATGCCCGAGTGAAGAGATGCTTGGTGGATACGGGAAGCTCAGTAGATATCATCTACAAATCATCCATCGAGAAGATGAAGCTCACGGTCAAGGACCTAATACCTTGTTCCCAAGTGATATATGGGCTCACAGAAGAATGCCTAGCACCAGCAAGAACTAGTTATGACTAGCTTTAGTTTTATCCAGGGTATGGATTGGCTACGTAGTTATGGGGCAATTGTAAATGGCAAGGAAAGTATAGTAACTCTTGGGCTTAAGAGTGGGAAGCTTTGTAGTAGTTGGCAATGTGCGCAGGTTCTGTATGCTTATGATATCTGTAGTGAGAGCTAGAGTTTTATTGCAGGGAGGTGCATGGAACTCTTAGCTAGTGTGGTGGATATCACTTAGATCGTGCTAGTGAGGTCAGGACAGACTGGACTAATCTGTGAGTTTCTGGATGTGTTTCCAAGGGACTTGTCAGAGTTTATTTTATATGAAAGGAAACTAGAATGGCGATTGGATCAGTGCCAGGGATGGAATTAGATGTAAGCACTATTTTGAATGGCTCAGCGGAGTTGTAAGAATTAAAGGTTTAGTTATTGAGTAAGATGGAATTCTCTAAGGTGGATCTTGGATCTGGTTAGGACCAGTTAGAGATCAGAGGGGAAGTTATGTAAAAGATTGTGTTTGTATCAGATAAGAGCACTGAGAGTGCAGAATATGTCTTGAGAATTGGTTTAATGCCAAGTGTTTATGAGTCAGATGAACAGAGCATTCAAAGGTTTATTTGAATGGGATTTGTGATCATCTTGGACGATGGTATTGTGGTATTTTCTCTGCGGAGATTTGCCAAGGTTAAGGAACGCCTTAGGGGCAGGAGTGTCTTTGGGTGGTAAGGATATTACAGGTGCCTTGGGAAAGAGTTTTGAGTCTTCTTGCAGATCAGAACCGGTTAATGAGTTGTTATGACATCTCAGTGACAGAAAAAAAAATAATTGCCTAAGCAATATGTTGGTTAAAGGATCTGACCAGAACTAGAGTAGAGTTTCTGGTGGGCTAGGTGGCCAGTCTTATGTTTGAGAATATTATTGCGGAAAGGATTAGAAAGAAAAAAACAATTAAGTGAATCATAGATAAGAAAGATTGAATGGAAAGTCTTAGCTGGATTAGCTAAGAGTTGTGCAGTATCAGATATGAATTTATTGTGGTATGGGGTTGGATTTGGAATCCTATGGACTCTAAGATTAATTGGGAGATTCTGGATGAATCTCATGTTATTCTTCTATTTTCTTCATTCAGGCATCATGGAAATGTAACAGGATATGAAAGCTTTATAGTGGTAGCCTGAGATGGAGAAGGATGTAATGGAATGTGTGGTAAAGTTTTTAGCTTGATAGCAGGTCAGATCAGAGTGTCAGAAATTGGTGAGGCCATTGTAGCCTTTGAATATGTTATAATGGAAATAAGAAAGCATCGCAATGGGCTTCGCGGTGGGATTGCCCAGGTTAGTGGGTCAGTGTGAGTTGGCATTGGGTCATTGTGGACCAGTTTAAGTGAGTTCACTTTTACTAGCAAGGATGAATAATGCAGCTGATTAGTAATCAGATCTCTGTGTGAAAGAGATAGAGCACCTTCATGAAACTCAAGGTCTATCTTATCAGATGAAGACTCTATTGCGACTTCCAGGTTTTGGAAGGGTTATGAAGGCGAAGAGTGTATAGATGGAATTCAGTACAGTTTATTACTCTCAGACTGATGGTAAATCAGAGAGAGAGGGTTATCCAATTATTATTGGAGGAACATCTTATAAGATGAATGAGTTAATATATATATATATATCTAGATCCTGAGGTGGTTCAGGGGACTATTGAGATTACCAGAGATTGAAGCTTTGATGCTCACTTCTCAGAATAAATGGAAAAGTTTTGTTGAATTGAAAAGTAGGAACATAGAGTTCCAAGTAGGAGATTGTATCTTCCTTGAAATTATCACCATGGAAAGGGGTGAGGAGTTAAGGGCAAGCTAAGCCCTAAACTATCTCGGCAGTTTGAATTCTGGATAGGATTGGTCAGGTTGATTTTGGATCAGTCTTTTCTTTGGCACTGTCAGTTGTATACAGTGTATTATGTACTTCCATGCAGTGGACATGGGTTAAAGGAACTCATAAGTTGAGTAATAAGAATCTGAAGGTTAAGGTTAAGTATTCCGGTAAGGAATAGCTAGTTCAGACTGTAACAGAAGTAATAAGGTTCTATTGAACATGGTCTACCTTGGGTTAAGGTAATGCTATAAAGACAGTGAGGTTGAGGAAGCGACCTGGGAAATTGGAGTCAACTGTGCGGAATTCTTATTTCGGGCTGTATAGATAAATTTCGAGGACGAAATTCCTGTAAGGAGGGGATAGTTGTAATGTCCCAAATTTCCTAATAAGGTTTAGGACCTTGATTAGGAGGCCGGGAGGGCCATAATTGATTTATTATGATATTTAATGATTATATGCATGTTTATGTTAATTATATTATTATATGATGGTAAATGCATGCATATGGGTCTACATTTTATTATAAGGGCATTTTGGTAATTTGGCCCGTTGAGGGCGTGATTGTGCATTTTCATGCATGTGGGTGAATTATAAATATTACCACATTATATGTGGATTGGTTCGAGACATTCGGCATGAGACGATCATGGAATGCAAGTTGTCGGTCTAGTCATAACGGGATTAAGTTCGGGGCTCAGAGTGAGTCTCGGGGTAATTTGGTGATTAGAATGTTGCCGGGAATTAGAGGGTAATGGGATATGAATTATTGGTGTTTGAGAATATTGAGAATAATGGGAATTGGAGGGTGTTAATTATAATTAACGAGATAGGCGGGAAAGGACGATTTTACCCTTGGGAGTCTTTAGAAGCCTTTATTTGACCTAGGGGCAAAATGGTATTTTCACCCATAAGATTTATATCAACCCTTGAGTTTAGAAGGTTGTGGAATTGTTGAAAATAGAGCATCCTCATCTTCATTTCTTCTCTCCTTCCCGTACACCATTTCTCCTCCTTCTTCCTTTCAATTTTTGAGAGCCAACTTGAGGTATAAGCTAGGAGATTAAAGGTGGGGGCTTAGGACTTTGGTTCAATCATTGAAGGGGATATAAATCAAGCTTGAGGTAAGAATTCATCCTTGAATATAGGCTATACTCTATTTTCCTTATGGTTTTTCAGTTGAGAATTTGAGGTGTTAGTGGTGTGGATTAATGGAAGTTCTTGAGTTTGGTTGCTTGGGTTTTGATGAGGGTGTGATGTAGATGACGTTTGGGGGTTGAATTTGATGTTTTGATGATGTTTGGGATTGGTTTGGAGGTTTGTTTTTCAAGGGAAATCGCAGGGGAGAAGACCAGAAAAGTTTCTGGTTTGCTGATGGCGCCCCAGCGCTAGGCAGGGCAGATTCTGGGGTTCTCTGACTTTGGGGCAGCGCCCCAACGCTAGTGTATTTTCCAGCAAACTTATTTTAGGGCTCGAGAGGACTTTTAAGGCTGGGGGTTGGTTCCTTTACCCCGTTTGGGTAGATTAAGAGTCCCGAGAGTGTGGGATGGATCCCGGAAGTGAGGTTTGAGATTGTAAACCTTTTTATGATTTATTTTATTGATGGGATTCCATATTTGGTTATGACTACGTGACGGCTAAAGGATCAAAGGATTGATCGTTCTCATGGGTCGTTCTTTTACTAGTTCTTGCTCGAACCTGAGGTAAGAAAACTGCACCCTGTGTATATGTGACATGCATGGTTATTCTTGATGCATATTGGACGTCTAAATGTGATGCATGTAATGCACGAGAAACATATGATTAGGGCATGCTATGAATACTGAGTATGATATTGTTCATAGCTTGAGCCTCTGTGTTTATGCATGATCCTAATTGTGCTAGTAATTATTGAGTAAGCATGCCGAATGCCCTTTATTTGGATATTTGACATATGATATATGTTTGATGGCACTGCTTACTTGTATATGTACTGACTAGTCAGGGATACTGACCTAAGAGTCAGAAATGGCATAGCGTCATGAACGCCGAGCCAAATGAAGATTAGATCTAATCGATATCAGCGTTGATTGACTCATATGGGGTATTAATGCTGGACCGACCTGAAGGTCGATGAAAATTATAAGCGCTTGGTTAGTCTAGGACTAGTTACTTAGAGTCAGGGCCTAAGGCCTAGGTGACTGCTTGTCACATGGCTAGGGAACAGTGTTCCATAGTTATGACTCTAAGGCCATGAGGAAGGTTATGTTGGTGACTAATCATCATGCACCTATCATGTTTAAACTAGTGAAAGGATCACTTATTTATAAAGGGAGCGAAACCCACCTTAGTGACTTGTACCACTGTCACTCTTTTATTCAGGGTTGTTAGCCGGTATGGTTACTGGAACCACCAGTGTTAAATCACTTATCTGATTGAGATCGACTTGATAGTCATCCACTCAGGAGGGCAGGATTTCTTATCCTGGATACCCATCATTACGTGGATTTATTGCTTGCTTGACTAGGGCTATATCTGCTAGGCGTGTGCCTTATGATTTCATGAGCATATTGAGTTTTCTTGCTGGGCTTCGGCTCACAGGTGCTATGTGGTGCAGGTAAAGGCAAAAGAAAGCTGGACCATCCTTGAGTTGGAGAGCTTAGGTAGTGATGTGTACATATGCAGCTGCTCAACCACCACGGCCGAGGTTTGAAGGGAAACTAGGGCTTAACCCTGTTTTGCCGCTTAGATTGGCCCGTTGTAAATATTTTCTTATAACAGACCTTTAAATTATATTTTCGGGATCCCAATGTATATAATAAACGTTATAATTAAACATTATATCTTAACCAAAATTTGTCATCCCTAAGCCGCTAATCATACTTAGTTACACGATTTGGCCAAATGACTCGATTAGCGAGTTTAGCACTGTTTACAAGGCACACTGTAACGGTCCCTGGAGTTAGGGCGTTACAACTTGGTATCAGAGCGAGCCAAGGTTTATGGTTCCTGAAGACAAGCTGGGCATGTACACTTGTCACTGAAGATAGCTTCACTTAGACAATGGTAATTATTTCTGTAGTTATGTGCTTAACTGCTTAAATAGAATGTGAATGCTTTACCTGCACATTGTATTAGGGAGCATGAGATTCTTATAGAGCCTGGCTCTTGATTATATGATTATATGCTCCATGAATATATATATGACTGTGATCATATGATTACCTGCTCCATGAATATAAAACTGTAATATTTGCATGCTGGAGTTGGGGGCATGGTATGAGTGTTGGAAGAGCAGGGATTATGATTGATGTATGAATGCTATGGGCATGTTTTTAGCACTGCAAGTGGTTTGTGATGTGGTGTGGTAAGATTTATCCCATGGGGGAAAGCTCTCGATATGCTCATCATATTTAATGGGTCAAGTTATTGACTACAGATTCAATTAGCAAGTTTATATCCAAGGCAGATAATGAGGCCTGGGGGTGGTTATAATAGGGCTGGGAGTTACAGCCACGGTATCAGTTCTTTATCTGCACCTATGAATTTTTAGCTGATAGTCACAGACTTGCAATCAAGATTGCAAAGGCATGAGGAAGAGATTAGGTGTTTGAAGCAACAGCGGAATTTGTTGGGGAGCACCTCTTCCTTTGCTATGCCAGGAGTGGCATCAGTTTTGGCTCAGCCTAGGGTTGAGAATAGATGGGAATTTCTCTGTGGAAGGTTCCAGGAATATTACCCTCCAGTCTTCGAGGGAGGCCTTGATCCATTTAGAGCTGAACAATGGATGGGCATGATCAATTCCATTCTTGACAGTATGGGGCTGGTAGGTCATGATAGGGTGATCTGTGCGACATATGTATTGCGGGATGATGCCCGGACATGGTGGGAGGTAGTATCCCAGACACAAGACACAGCTGTGATGTACTGGAAGGAATTCAGGCAGCTGTTTAATGAGAAGTATTATTGTGATGTAGCCAAGACTGCTAAGATGAATGAGTTTCTGAATCTCGTTCAAGGAGAGGCAACAATAGCCGAGTATGTTAATAAATTCGATGGGTTGGCCAAGTTTGCTTTAGACATGGTACCCACAGATGTAGCTCGGAAGGAAAGGTTTATCCAGGGGTTGAATCCCAGAATAGTTTAGGGCATTAGGATTGCCCCAATGCATGAAGTCTTTGTTGGAAAAAGCTTATACAAGATCTTTATTTATTTTCATGTATATCTAATATTAAACAAATTAATACAAGATAGCCTAAAACATGTTTCTAAAATTGAACTCAAAGAGAAACAAAGAATAGAATACTTACAGTATACGCAGTGGAATTAAGAGTACTTCCTTCAGTTTCTCTAACTCTTGTATCCTTTCTGTCGGAGAGTATTATCAAGAAACTGAACTGATCTTCTATTTTCTTCATAATCTTCCAATGTATCCTTAGAACCACCTAGACTAGTGTGGGCAATTCTCAACACATGAGATAGATATAGAGAGAAGAGAAGAAAAGAAAATAACAAAGATGTTTAGAAAAGGACTTGTGTTTAGAGAGAATATAAAACTATCAGAAAATCTGACTTGAGACTTATCAAACTTCTCAGAAATCTTAACTGATGACTTCTCTCTAAGCACTCCTTTTATAGACTCAATTAGGCCATTTAATTTAATTAAAAAACCAATAAAATAATAGTCATTTTGAAGCCCTAGGTCGAAATTATCATGGGCTATAGGCCCGTGAAATTTCCCATTTGATTATAAGCTCATTGGACTTAAAATCAAGGCCTGTATTATTTTCTATTGATTTAATTAATTAAATAATTATTTAAATCCTTTATCAAATTAATTATTTATAATTTGAACCTTGATTTAAATTTATTTATTAATTTAGATACCAATTTATCTTAATTAATAAATCTGCCATAATTTCTCTTTTCTTCTCAAAATTACACAACTCTGTGAAACTATCCAAAATTGACCTGGTCAACTTTGATAATTCTAATTGATGATTAAATCAATTAATTGAGACTATCTAGATGATTTTATCCAAGGTACAAAGGGGACTATGGGCCTATGAAATCAAGCTCCAATAAGTTATCATAAATCTAACAAATAAATTTACTAACTTATTAATTCCTCGTGACTCCACTATAGACTTGGAATTGCACTCTTGAATTCATAGAACGCTCTATAACAAATATAGATACGCTATTAATTATCCATTGTTACAACCATAATTGTCACTCAATCCTCTATAGACGGTCTACAATGAGATAGGACTAAAATACCGTTTTACCCCTCATTGTATTTTATCCTTAAAACACTTAGTTCCTTGTAAATGATATTTCAGTAAACTAATTTAATTACTGAAATGAGATCTCTATCATTTATCACCTTGAACCAAACTAAAAGGAAACCATCGTTTCACTTCTTCATCAGAAGCTATAGATGTTCATATCTATGATTAACACTCCCACTCAATTATACTACCGAATTCCCAAGATGTAAGTATGGGCTAGTCCGTAGGGTAAGCTGGTAACGAACAAGTCAAAGAACTCAAATAATACAATCAGTTAGAATACTAACCACTCAGAATTGAGATTGAATTGACCTATGGTCAACTATGTGATATGACTAGAATAGATAATAACGGTATGTTTACTTATCTTATCAAATGTCAATATCGGTCCTGTCCAATGTAACAAATACATCTGATATTATCTACTTTGCTAATATTTTGGAAAGAACATAGCACTGTAATGTGTAAGTAGATCATATCGTAGATTGGCAAGTCAGTGTAAATCCAGTGCACTGACTAATCTTAGGACTAACTTATTTTGAACATATAATCATATTTATATTCCACTGTGATTACGTCACTATAAATAAGATTAGCTATATGATCGGGATTTAATAGAAGTTTATATTAAACAAATAATCATGAAAATAAAACATGTGAGCAAAGTGATTGACCAAGTCAAAAAATGATTTCTATTCTTTTATTGATAATAAAATGATATTACAAAGAATTTGGGTTTTAATTAGGGCATAAAACCCCAACAAACTCCCACTTGCACTAATTGAAACTAATGCCTTAATTCTACTAATCCCATTTCTTTGATATGCTTATCAAATGTAGCTTCTGGTAGTGTCTTTGTAAACGGATCCGCAAGATTGTCTTCAGTTGCAATCTTCATAACCTTCACATCTCCCCTGGCCACATATTCTCGAATAATGTGATACTTCCTTTCTATATGCTTACTCCTCTTGTGACTTCGAGGTTCTTTCGAGTTGGCTATCGCTCCTGTATTGTCACAAAACAACACAAGCGGTTTATCCATTTCTGGAATAACACCAAGATCCGAATAGAACTTCTTTAGCCAGACTATTTCCTTAGCTGCCTCTGACGCGGCTATGTACTCAGCCTCCATGGTGGAATCTGAGATTACAGACTGCTTTACGCTTCTCCAAATCACAGCTCCACCCCCAAGAGTAAACACCATTCCAGAAGTAGACTTTCTGTCATCGACATCAGTCTGAAAATCTGAATCGGTGTAGCCTACAGGGTTCAGAACACCACCCTTGTAGACTAACATATAATCCCTAGTCCGTATCAAATACTTCAGGATATGCTTAACTGTTGTCCAATGTTCCGGTCCTGGGTTTGACTGATACCTACTCACTACTCCCACTGCATAGTAGATATCTGGTCTAGTACACAACATGGCATACATCAGACTTCCAACTGCAAATGCTTAAGGAACTTTTCTCATTGCATCTTCCTCTTCAGGAGTCTGGGGAGACTGCTTCTTTGAAAGATGAATTCCATGGCGGGACGGTAGACGCCCTTTCATGGAATTTTTTATTGAGAAACGTTCAAGCACTTTATCAATGTAAGCTGCTTGAGATAGAGCTAAAAGTTTGTTCTTTCTATCCCTGATGATCTGGATACCTAGAACATAACTTGCTTCACCCAAATCCTTCATCTGGAATTGAGTGCTCAGCCAATTCTTCACATATGATAATTTCTTAACATTGTTTCCAATGAGTAAGATATCATCTACATAAAGAACCAGGAATACCATTTGATTTGCCTTTAGTTGGTAAACACAGGGCTCATCAATATTTTGTTCAAAGCCATAGGTTTTGATTATTTCATCAAACCTAAGATTCCAGGAACGAGAAGCTTGCTTAAGTCCATAGATGGACCTATTTAACTTGCAAACTTTTCCTTCTTGTCCAGATACTTTAAATCCTTCTGGTTGATCCATATAAATGACTTCGTCAAGCTTTCCATTAAGAAAATCTGTCCTGATGTCCATTTGGCAGATCTCTTAGTCGAGAGCGGCTGCTATGGATAGGAGGATGCGAATGGATTTGAGCATGGCTACCAGACTAAAAGTTTCCTCATAGTCCACACCTTCTCTTTGGGTATAACCCTTTGCCACTAATCGAGCTTTATAAGTCTCGATATTTCCATCAACACCTCATTTCTTCTTGTAGATCCACTTGCACCCAATGGCCCTAAAGTCAGTAGGTGCTTCCACAAGATCCCAGACAGAATTTGAGTACATGGACTCCATTTCCTGTTTCATGGCTTCGAGCCATAGTTCCTTTTTAGGGCTTTCCATTGCCTATTTGAAAGACAATGGATCATCATCACTAGTGTCACCAACAACCATATTGGTTTCACCATCCAAACCATAGCAAACTGGGTTCTTCGAAACCCTCCCACTACGACGAGGCTTCGTGACTGTTTGCTCAGGAACAGTGGTACTTTCTTCATTTAAATCGACTTGCGTCAGCTGTACATGAAGAGTGGGAATTTCATCATCAACTTGCGTTGATGACGATGGAACATTGGTTGGAGTCAATTCTTTAACCATCTCCTCTAAAACTACTTTGCTGCGAGGTTTAAAGTTCTGGACATAGTCATTTTCCAGAAAAGTAGCATTTGTAGAAGTAAACACTTTCTTTTCTGAATGACTATAGAAAAGTCCACCCCGAGTACCTTTAGGATAGCCAACAAACATGCAAACTTCAGTTCGCGGTTCTAGCTTTCCCTCCTTTTTCCTCAGGACGTGAGCGGGACACCCCCATATTCTATAATGGCGTAAACTAGGTTCATGACCATTCCTGCGTTCTAAAGGTGTTTTGGGGATTGTTTTTTACGGCACGACATTGAGAATGTCATTTGCGGTTTCAATTGCATGTCCCCAGAACGAAGTTGGTAGAGTAACTAAGCATGCATCTAACCATTTCCAATAAAGTTCTGTTTCAGCTTTCCGCCACACCATTTTGTTGCGGAGTACCTGGGGCAGTAAGTTGTGATAAAATCCCAAGTTCAGTTAAATGATCTTGGAACTGCATATCCAAATATTCTCCACCCCTATCAGATCGCAAGATCTTTAACCTTTTACCTAATTGGTTCTGAGCCATTGCTAGGAATTCCTGGAACTTTGAAAATGTTTCTGATTTCCTATGCATTAGGTAAAAACATGAGTATCTAGAGTAATCATCAATGAGAGTGACGAAATACTCAAAACCACCCCTAGCTTGTATATTCAAAGGTCCACAAACATCTGAATGCACAAGACCAAGTGGTTCTTTGGCCCTATCACCCTTTGCAAAGAATGGACGCTTGGTCAGTTTGCCTTCTAGACAAGATTCACAGACAGGTAATTCACCTAAGGTGAGTTTCCTCAAAGGTCCGTCCTTTGTAAGTCTTTGAATCCTATCATAGCCAATGTGACCTAGTCTCAAGTGCCATAAATACGTCATATTTTTGTTATCGGTCTTTTGACATTTATTGGTCCTAGGTTTAGCTACTTTGAATAAATCATTATTAAGAGCGAGGGGTTCGTTAGGTCATAGAATATAAAGCCTGTTTTCCAAACATGCAATACACAATTGTGATCCATTGAAAGAAATAGATATATTAAAACTTATGAAAGTCATAACAAATCGTTCTAATTGCAACATGGAAACTGAAATTAAATTTCTACTAAAATCCGGAATAAAAAATACATCTTTTAAAATTAAAAATTTATTTCCGAACTTCAGACGAGCTCTTCCTCTAGCTTGGACCGCAACGAACGCTCCGTTCCCAACTTTAAGCTTTAATCAGCCTTCGTTCACTTCCTCCCGCGATTCAAGAAGATTTGTTTTTCATGTTCTTCCCCTTAGGCGTCTGTGCACGTGATTGTGCACTCGTCTTTGCAGGCTTGGGGTTGTTGCTTTGTCCACCTTTCCTCTTGTTTCTAGCTTTCGAAGACGAAGCTGGATGAGCTTCAACCTTAGCTAGATCAGCAGCAACATCAATAGTCTTATTTTCACCTCCTTTACTAGGTCCACCCATGACAGGTTCAATAATCTTAAGCTCGTTCATGAGCTGCGTCAGACCATAGTTGAGTTGAGCACGAACTTGCAGACACAGTGCCATCTGAGAATTTACAGTGCCATCACGAACGTGCAGAGACAGTGCTATCCAAGCATTTACGGTACCATCACGAGCATTGACGGTGTCATCACTAACGTGCGTACACGGTGCTCATTCTGGGGATTCCTCAATCATGAAGAATTCAGAGTTGTCACCAATCAACTTTATGTTGATATTTTGCTTCCAATTAAGGAAGTTTTTTCTAGTGAGTTTCTCCATCGAAAGTTGAGAAGGGATGGGAGTAGACACAAACACTACTTAGCTTAAAACTACAAATTATCAATAAAATAGAAATCAATCACATTTGCTCAATAAAACTTCTATTCACACAAATTTCAAGAAATAGCACAACATATACCAAAAAAATGTAAGATATGAGAAAAAAAATACCAAAAACAATCATATCTCTATTTCTTTAGGTTTTTAACTAATCTATGATATCCTTGTCCCGGTTGGCGAGAGTCAAAAATACCACTAGTTAAATAGAGTTGTAAACTCATTTAATAACAGACACCATTATTAACAACCTACTATTCGATCAAAATAAGAAAACATAATCTCTTATTTTATGAGCTAGACCCACGGTTTCAATAATCATAAATTTAGTCCTAGTAGTCACCGTAGGGGTGAGTCTAGTAGAATTTGACCTATAATTATCTATCTTTCGAAATCTAACCTTGTCAAAATAACTAATGAACACCTTCCGTAGGGGGACGAATCAAAGCGCCTCGAGGCCCCATTAAGCTATTGACTATTGTTATACCCAAAAATTGGAGATCAATGGCATGGCAATAAAGATGACAAAATGCATCCTAGGAGAACCCAAGAATGAGGTCCTAGGAGAACCCAAGAATGAGGTCCGAGGAGAACTCAAGAAAGTGGTCTTAGGAGACCCCAAGGAGAAAGTGGTCCTAGGAGACCCCAAGGAGTATGTGGTCCTAGGAGACCACAAGGAGGATGTGGTCCTAGGAGACCCCAAGGGTGTGTCCGAGGTAATCCTCCCAAGGTTTCCTAAGTGTTGGCTCGAAAGTGTCCAAGGTAAGTAGCTAAGGAGGAGGAGTCCCATGCAAGTCAAGAATGGAGACTTAGATTTTGGCAAGGAGAGCCTACACAATGTCCGATCGGACATAGTTGGGAGATGCTAAGGGAGAGTGCCTCAGACTTGTCCAAGGTGAGATGCCAAGGAGGATGCATTGGACAACCTTGGTCCAAGGAGAAGGCCACAAGGTCCGAAGGGACCTTGAATGGAGGAGGTATGCTCGGACTTGTCCGAGAAGAGAAACAAGAGAGAAGGATGCCTTGGACCACCTTGGTCCGAGGAGAAGGCATGAGAAGGATGCCTCGGACCACCTTGGTCCGAGGAGAAGGCAATCATGTCTGATCGGACATGTCATGGGGGAGGTTGCCTCAAAGTTGCCCGAGGTGAGGTGCCAAGGGAGTTGGCTCGGACCACCTTGGTCCGAGGAGAGCCAAGCTTGTATCACCTTGGTCCAAGGAAAGCTTGAAGGAGTAATAAACATGCATGTGAGACTACGTCAAAATCCCTGGAACGACTTCAGCAAGAGTTGGTCTAAGCATCCGGGAATCTCTCATTCCTCACTCAAATTGAGGAATCAGTTGTATTTTAAACATTTATTGTAATATAAATATAAGATGAATAATAAAATATCTCTATCGAAAGGGGATATCAATTGAGGATCCCAGACCTATAAATAGAGAGCTTATGGGATGAGAGAGGGGCTTCTTCTCCTTCTTCTTTCTAGAGAGAGAAAATTGGGTCTGAGTATTCTAGAGAGAGAAAGTGCTGAAATAAGAGAGAATTCTTGTATTTTTGCAATGTGTACTGAAGAAACTCAGTTGGCTCAGTCCATCTGATCTTGAGTACGGATCTATAAATCACAACTCTAAGTGGATTAGGCTATTACCGACAATCGGGGCTGAACCACTATAAAATCTCTTGTGTGTTCTTTATTTTCTTTATTAAACCGTCTGTGTCGTTTTTATTTCTCTTGAAGGCTTGTCGTATTTGACGTTCTCACATCGTTGGCAAAAAACGCAGTCAACAACTATGTTAAACCAACGATGGAGATCGAATAAAATTCTTAAAATAAGCTCATTATAAAATTAAAATAGTATTTTTATTATTTATTTTTAGAAAATTAATGACTATGGTTTTCCCAAAAAAAATTAAATAGATTAAAATTTTTTAAAACCAAAGTCCTATAATTTCTTATTAATTCTAAAGTGTCACATTGAAACAAATTCAATTAATTTAGAATTAATTTGTTGCTAATCAATATTTAGGTTTAACTAATATAATGAACCTATACAATTAAGTCCAACTCAGGTAAATGGGCCTTAACAATTGAGCTTGTATGGAGGAGGGCTGGGTCCAGTATGTCGTTCCCACTACAAAGGCCCCCTATCTTCCATACAAAGTCCAAAAGACAGGAATTTAAACATTCGTTTTATTAATTGTTATTAATTTATTAGGCCCACTATAGTCATGCAAAGCAAATGGGCCTTCACAAGTGGAATCACCCACAAGAGAGAAATTTAAACTTTACATTTTCTAATGGGCCCAAATAAAACCTATCATTTTATGAATATTTTATTTGGCAAAATACCATATATCTAACAAACATATGGGCCACTATATGCATCTAAGCCCAATTGCAAAAATACCACATATAGTGCAAACAGACATGTTATAATTGGATGTGCCTAATCATGTTACTATATGAGCAATTCTATGAATTTATGCAAAAATACCACAATTTATTTCATTTGCAAAAATGCCACAATTAATTATCTATAATTTATCAAAAAAATTCAAATTAATTAAATTTTTACAAAAAATAAGTCAATTTAAATGAAATTTATCAACAATTAACAATAGTTAATTTAAATTTCATTTATCAACAATCAACTTGGTTTTAGGTTAATTTGAAAAAAAATATTAATTTAATTTAAATAGGGTTTATCAACAATTAACCAAAGTTAATTTAAATCCCATTTATAAAAAAAATATTTTATTAATTGGCTGAAAAAAATGATATTTTTCAAAATTTAACCAATTTAAATTTTAAAATCAATATCTAAACTATTTTCCAAAAATATCTTGTGTTGTTACAACTATTATCTAATATTTTAACCATTAAAAAAATAAAATATAAATAGTTATAACAACCCTAAAATATCTCAAATAGTTAAACAAATTCAAATATCCATAAAAATATCTAACTAACAATGTTCAAATTTCAAATAATTTAAATATTAAAAACTATAGAATAAAAAGATATTTATATTTTCAAATAAAGATTTAATAAAAAAAATCAAAAATTTAAATGAAAATATCTTAAATATCTGATATCATAATTATAATATTTTAATATATTAAAAGATTTAAAATTAAGTTGTTAGTCTATTTTTAAATTTGAATTTGAATGTTTGTAGAAAATATCTAATTATTTAAATCTCAACTAACAAAAATATCTTATTCTTAAAAAAAAATTAAATGATAAAACAAAAAAGATATTTTTAGTTTTGATTATAAATAATTTATTTCCACAAAATTAAAAAAAAAAATTTAATTTTCAAAAAAAAAAAAAAGGATGAATAGTACCATCGGTACTGTTCATGCGTGCATGCGCGCAGCTGCGCTCGGGCGTGCGCGTGGGGGCGCAGGTGGTGCGCGGGCTTGCGCGCGTGCATGGGCAGCCAGGCCAAAAATTTTCCAAAAAATTTTTTGAGCAATTTTTCAAACCAAAATCATTTTCTAATTAATTTTTAACATATTTTACACAAAATAAAGCATATATAAAAAATAATAGCATAGAAAACACAACAAAATAACCTAAAAATTGCTAAAATTCACATAAAATCAATATGCTCATAAAAACATGAAATCCATCCAATTGTTCAAACATATCAAATAATCCAATTTTAAACATGTTCATGCATGAAAATAAAGATTACCAAAGGCTCTGAGGCTAGTTGTTGGAAAAAGCTTATACAGGATCTTTATTTCTTTTCATGTATATCTAATATTAAACAAATTAATACAAGATAGCCTAAAACATGTTTCTAAAATTGAACTCAAAGAGAAACAAAGAATAGAATACTTACAGTATACGCAACGGAATTAAGAGTCCTTCCTTCAGTTTCTCTAACTCTTGTATCCTTTCTGTCACAGAGTATTATCAAGAAACTGAACCGATCTTTTATTTTCTTCACAATCTTCCAATGTATCCTTAGAACCACCTAGACTAGTGTGGGAAATTCTCAACACATGAGATAGATATAGAGAGAAGAAAAGAAAATAACAAAGATGTTTAGAAAAGGACTTGTGTTTAGAGAGAATATAAAACTATCAGAAAATCTGACTTGAGACTTATCAAACTTCTCAGAAATCTTAACTGATGACTTCTCTCTAAGCACTCCTTTTATAGACTCAATTAGGCCATTTAATTTAATTAAAAAATCAATAAAATAATAGTCATTTTGAAGCCCTAGGTCGAAATTATCATGGGCTATAGGCCCGTGAAATTTCCCATTTGATTATAAGCTCATTGGACTTAAAATCAAGGCCTGTATTATTTTCTATTGATTTAATTAATTAAATAATTATTTAAATATTTTATCAAATTAACCTTGATTTAAATTTATTTATTAATTTAGATACCAATTTATCTTAATTAATAAATCTGCCATAATTTCTCTTTTCTTCTCAAAATTACACAACTCTGTGAAACTATCCAAAATTGACCTGGTCAACTTTGATAATTCTAATTGATGATTAAATCAATTAATTGAGACTATCTAGATGATTTTATCCAAGGTACAATGGGGACCATGGGCCTATGAAATCAAGCTCCAATAAGTTATCATAAATCTAACAAATAAATTTACTAACTTATTAATTCCTCGTGACTCCACTATAGACTTGGAATTGCACTCTTGAATTCATAGAGCGCTCTATAACAAATATAGATACGCTATTAATTATCCATTGTTACAACCATAATTGTCACTCAATCCTCTATAGACGGTGTACAATGAGATAGGACTAAAATACTGTTTTACCCCTCATTGTATTTTACCCTTAAAACACTTAGTTCCTTGTAAATGATATTTCAGTAAACTAATTTAATTACTGAAATGAGATCTCTATCATTTATCACCTTGAACCAAACTAAAAGGAAACCATCGTTTCACTTCTTCATCAGAAGCTATAGATGTTCATATCTATGATTAACACTCCCACTCAATTATACTACCGAATTCCCAAGATGTAAGTATGGGCTAGTCCGTAGGGTAAGCTGGTAACGAACAAGTCAAAGAACTCAAATAATACAATCAGTTATAATACTAACCACTCAGAATTGAGATTGAATTGACCTATGGTCAACTATATGATATGACTAGAATAGATAATAACGGTATGTTTACTTATCTTATCAACTGTCAATATCGGTCTTGTCCGATGTAACAAATACATCTGATCTTATCTACTTTGCTAATGTTCTGGAAAGAACATAACACTGTAATGTGTAAGTAGATCATATCGTAGATTGGCAAGTCAGTGTAAATCCAGTGCACTGACTAATCTTAGGACTAACTTATTTTGAACATATAATCATATTTATATTCCACTGTGATTACGTCACTATAAATAAGATTAGCTATATGATCGGGATTTAATAGAAGTTTATATTAAACAAATAATCATGAAAATAAAACATGTGAGCAAAGTGATTGACCAAGTCAAAAAATGATTTCTATTCTTTTATTGATAATAAAATGAGAATACAAATAATTTGGGTTTTAATTAGGGCATAAAACCCCAATAGTATTTACCTATGCTCAGGTGGTAGGGAAGGCTTTTGCTGTTTAGAGTGCAGGACATCAGATTGGGCAGCAGAGTGCTGGAGAGCATGGAGTTCAGATAGTGGTACCTCCACTTATTGGAGCAAGTAAAAAGGAAAGCCGGAAGACATATCCAATATGTGCTCGGTGCAAAAGGCATCATCTAGGAGAATGTCGAGCAAGGGCATGTTGCTCATGTAATATGTTTGGACATCATAAGAAGGATTGCCCAATGCGGAGAAAGGATGAGCAAAAGGGGATAGACAGCTCGATTCCAACTCGAGTGTTTATTCTGGGGCAGTCAAAGACTGAGACTAGTTCCTCAGGGGTGGCAGGTCAGTTTTCTAGTTCTGATTTCTTTGTTATGCTGATTGGTTTTGGTGCCATTTTATTCCTTTATTTGTTGCATATAGAGAGGTATAGAGTTGCTATGCAAATCACATGGTTATGTTGTGATGGGAATATGGTACTGTATCGGTAATCCAAGGGATGAGTTGAATTGCGATGAAAAAGGACTGATCAGTGATTTTTATAAAGCTAGTTATGACTAGCTTTAGTTTGATCCAGGGTATGGATTGGCTACGTAGTTATGGGGCAATTTTAAATGGCAAGGAAAGTATAGTAACTCTTGGGCTTGAGAGTGGGAAGCTTTGTAGTAGTTGGCAATGTGCGCGGGTTCTGTATGCTTATGATATCTGTAGTGAGAGCTAGAGTTTTGTTGCAGGGAGGTGCATGGAACTCTTAGCTAGTGTGGTGGATATCACTTAGATCGTGCTAGTGAGGTCAGGACAGACTGGACTAATCTGTGAGTTTCTGGAAGTGTCAAGGGACTTGTCAGAGTTTATTTTATATGAAAGGAAACTAGAATGGTGATTGGATTAGTGCCAGGGATGGAATTAGATGTAAGCGCTATTTTGAATGGCTCAGCGGAGTTGTAAGAATTAAAGGTTTAGTTATTGAGTAAGATGGAATTCTCTAACGTCATCAACAGATTAGGAATAATTTTTTTTTTGGTCATAAACAGGTTATTTTCATTAAAAATGACAATTTAATACATGGAGACTCAAAACAGGGTTAGATGACATATTTATAAAAATACCATAAGTTATAAATAACTCAGGCCACTCTAATGGCAAAATACACATTTTAGGTTTCTTTCCCTGTACCATCCCTCGACCGTGGCGGTCGAGCAGCTGACAATGTACACCTCGCCCCAGAGCTCTCCAACTCATGGTTGATCCAATATACTCTTGCCTTTACCTGCACCACGTAGCACCCGTGAGCCGAGGCCCAGCAAGAAAACATGATATCATAGCACGATCAATTTAAATAACCAGTTATTCCACAAAATATAACCAAGTATTCAGCAATTCATAACGTTTGCCTATTCAGTGATAACAGTCGACAAATCACAATTTGTTATCCAGGTAATCAACATTTCATATTTCATCAAATTAACAACAATAACCACATTCATAATCAACAGTTTATCACAACCTTTACACAATATTCAGGTCTGGTGCCCTTAGGTCGCACCCTTTATTTAATCCACTGTCTTTGGCTCACTTAGGCCGCCCCAGTGTTAAACCCACTAACTCTAGCCAGCTTAACCGAGCTCAGTGATTAATAAGTTGTCCTCAGCTACCAGTGGCTGAGCCGCACCCTGTGCGCAAATATTGATTCCGACACTCTTAGGCCGTTTATCACATGTCCCATAACATAATACCATCTCATGACATGATATACAAATATATGGAGCTCTTAGTCCCATCATATTCACATGATTCATCAAAATCACATAACAATATATACCAATATAGGGAACACTTAGTCCCAACCTAACCACATAATTAGGTGTAGTTTTCTTACCTCTTGTTCGAGTGAGAAATACGTTACGAATGACCCTTGAGAACGATCAATCCTTTGATCCCTTAGCGGTCAACTAGTCATAACCAAATATGGAATCCAATTAATGAAGATATCAATAAATGGGTCTTAACCTAAACCTCACTCCCGGGACCCCGAATTGTACCCAAATGGTGAGTAGATTCGATCCCGAGCCTTAAGGATTGAAACCCCGAGCCAAAAACCCTTAAAAACACCCAAAATATGCATTTGAGAAAATAAGGTAGCACTACCCCCCTAG
Organism: Humulus lupulus; assembly: GCF_963169125.1. Classification (NCBI taxonomy): domain Eukaryota; kingdom Viridiplantae; phylum Streptophyta; class Magnoliopsida; order Rosales; family Cannabaceae; genus Humulus; species Humulus lupulus. The sequence continues at coordinate 125,980,939 of NC_084794.1, forward strand.
CGCCCCAGCGCTACAACCGGGGACATTTTGCCCTAGCTAGCGCTGTAGCGTTACCATTTGGGCGCTATAGCACTAGGACCAGGCAGACATGGCCCTAGTTCTTCCTCCTTCGAATCCTTCATTTCCAACCTGATTCAAAAGCTTCTAAACACCATTTAAACCCCCAATTGAACCCAAATACCATATATACTAGTCCTAGACATCATAACCTAACCAAGCTTTGCCAAAAACCCCATTGAATGCTCAACTTTCAAACCAAAAATCTCAACTGAACTCAATAATAAAACAGAGCAGAAAACCAGAGTTCTAATGGTTAAAATCTTACCTCAAGCTCGGTATGAACACCTCTTCAATGATGGAACAATACCCTAGATCCTCAACACTTGATTCCCCAGCTTAATTCCTCAAAAGAAGCTTCAAAATTGAAGAAGAAAAAGGAAGAAAAATGGTAATCGGTGGAAGCAAGAGGAGGTGCTCTGTTTTCTTAAGTCTTCTACAACTTTCTAGTTTTAAGTATTGATATATATCCTTAAAGGTAAAAATACCTAAATGCCCTCAAGTTTAATTGAAGTCCTTAACAGCCACCAAGGGCAAAATCATCCTTTCGCACCTATCTCGTTAACCATAATTAACACCCTCCAATTCCTGTTATTCTCAATATTCTCGAATACTAATAATTCATATCACGTTACCCCTTAACTCCCAGCAACGCTCTAATCACAAAATTACCCCGAGACTCACCCCGAGCCTCGAACTTAATCCCATTATGACCAAACCGCTAACTTATACTCAAAGATCATCTCATGCCGAACAACTCGAACAAATCCACATTATAATGTGGCCTCAACCATAGCTTACCAAAATGCATACAATTATACAATTACGCCCTCAACGGGCCAAATTACCAAAATGCCCTCATAACAAGATATATACCCATATGCATGCATTTATCATCATATAATAATATGATCCACATAATCATGCATATAATCATATAATGGCACAATAAATCAATTATGGCCCTCCCAGCCTCCTAATCAAGGTCCTAAACCTTATTAGGAAATTTGGGTCGTTACACATAGTCAATTCACGTGGAATCGATGCTAACCCCGAGAAGATCAAAGCATTGATCGACATGAAGTCACCTACCACAATCAAAGAAGTGCAAAGATTAACAGGGAGAGTAGCTTCCCTCAGTAGGTTCATATCGAAGTCTACAAACAAATGTATCCCCTTCTTTAACTTACTTAGGGGTAGCAAGAAGATACAATGGACCGAGGAATGCGAGAAAGCTTTCCAAGCGTTGAAGGAACATCTTGCTCAACCTCCCATCCTAGCGAAGCCAATAGATGGTGAAGTGTTATTCATCGAGCATCCAATCAGTGCAGCTTTGGTGAAAGAAGAGATCAGGGTACATCACCATGTGTACTATATCAGTAAAAGGCTAGTAGGTGCGGAGTCTAGGTATCTCCCTCTTAAAAAGCTAGCCTACTTTTTAGTAATCGCCCCTCGAAAGCTACGTCCATACTTCCAAGCTCACTCGATCCGAGTCCTAACCAATCAACCACTATGACAAGTTCTTCAGAAGCCAGAGGCCTCACGACGATTACTCAAATGTGCGGTGGAGTTAGGACAGTTTGATATCACTTATCATCTGAGGACAACGATAAAAGGACAAGCATTGGCAGACTTCATTGCCGAAGGCACCAACCTTGAAGACCCTTCCTACCAATCGGAGAATGGAGATACCGAGAAGGAAGGAGATACTCTTGTATGGAAGCTATAGTTGATGGAGCATCCAATGAACACAACTCAGGCATAGAAATCATACTGATCACTCCAGAGAATCATCAAATCCACTGCGCTCTCAGATTTGGATTCAATGCTTCAAACAACGAGGATGAGTACGAGGCATTGCTAGTAGGGTTACACTTATCTCGAGATGTTCATGCACAATCCATGGAGATATTCAACAATTCCCACTAGTGGTGTACCACGTACTGAGGGAGTATCAAGCCAAAGGGACTTAGGATGGTGCAATACCTGAACAAGGTGAAGGACTTGTTGGCACAATTCAAGAGATACTCGATTACACAAATCCCGAGGGAGCAGAATGCCAATGTTGATGCCTTAGCCAAGCTTGCCAGTGCCAAAGACGCGAACACCCTGAATGAAACGCCCTGGATAGCAACACAACCTTAACAAAGCTCTTACTTCCAACCTGTAAGAAGACGTGAATCTCACCCAACTACCGGTACCGTCATGCTTGCCTAGGGAAACTCTTACTTCCAAGGCATTCTCCAACCTTAACAAAGCTCTAACCAGAATACATCATTGTGCCGTCGATCAAGACAATTACAAGTCCAATTCAGATAATCTTTGAATACTCTTTTTACCTATTTCACAAAAACAGTTTGGCATTGACCAAACCCTCAACACATAACCTAGCATCCTCAGTGCCCTTATCCAACATGATAGCAACCTCCTACCTATCCTCTTCCCTGTTCTCCAACTGGTAATAACCAGGTCGAAGATCCCTAACTGCACCTGATCTCTAGCTGGTAATAACCAGATCAAAAATCCTTAACTATTTCTGATCTCTAGCTAGTAATAACCAGATCAAAGATCCTAACTATTCCTGATCTCTAGCTGGTAATAACCAGATCAAAGATCCTTCCTGAAGTATGTCATCCTACTCAACAATCAAGACCTTAACTTTCACCGTTTTGTTAAAACCATTCAATACAACATCTTAGATCTAATTCCATCCCTGACACCAGTCTTATCACCAATCCATCTCTTTACGCAGCCGAACTCCCTGACGAATTCCTTGGAAACTTATCTGGAAACCCATAAACCAATCCAGTCTGTCTTGTCCCATCACATCAACTAAGGCTCTAATCGTTTCCCTTGCAGTAAACCTCACACTCCAGGTATAAACGCCAGCCACTGCAAGGATTTCCCCTTTTTAAACTCAAGAGTTACCGCTCCTTTCTTACAACCCATCACCGTTTCCCCCTGCTTGACCGACTCTTCATGTTCAAAACCCTCACGTTGTAACTGTCCTCGAGGATACTTCAAGTAGTAGCTGATACATTCATCGGTCTTAGTGTGCTTCTGATCAACTCTTTCCGTACCTGATCTCCTCCCTTCCTGTACTTAACCTGGAATACCTTTGGAGAATGAAGTTACTACCCTCTGAAACCTTACCTCTGACCCTACTGCTTTAGCCGTGATATCATCAGTATAGTAGTCGTTCACATTCCACTTCTAACTGGGGAGTAATTCAACTAGTCACTAGTGAATCCTGAATGCAAACCATCCATGTCATTTCTTGTTCTCTGCTCATCAGACTTACTCATGTCATTAAAGTACAAACGACTAGAAATCCTTACTAGTAATGCATCACACCCCTCTCGGTACAAGTGATAATTTCTAAGATGTATCTTTCCTTGATCCTTATCTGGTAATAACCAGACCGATAATCAACTCCTAAAGACACCGTCCTGTCTTGTAACGAGGCATTTAAACTCTTCATCCCTAGCAGGCAATATCCACGAGTCCCACGACACAATACTCTACCCAATTCACTTAAAAGTCGCATACTTTTCCAGGCAACTCAATAATTCCTTAAGCCAACCTAATATCACCCCTCATTGCGTCCCTGATACCAACTCCTTCCATACCCAAGTTCCAAGCTGTGGCCGAAAACTGCATTCTTATCTACTTCCCTACTGACTAATCTAATTCCCATTCAGTCCCATCAATATACTTCAAGAAATACTCATGACTATCCAAAGTTGTCCCTAATATAACATATTAACTTCCCTCAACATATACCCATCTGAATCCTTCCTAATAGATGCACAACACCAACTCCTTTCAGCTCTCTTCCCAACCAAAGCAAAGGCTATCCAATCCACTGGTCACTTCTGAGAAACTAACCTTGGGCTTTAAATGAGTAAAGTATCCCAGTCTTCCCTGCCTCAATGGCCAACCTGTGCATTGAACCCCTTTCCTGTCCAAACCAGGAACCATAAAACCACCAAAGGTTCTCATTCTTCCAATCACTGAGTAGCCACACTTACTATATTTCGACGAACGAAAATATCATCACATGTATTCCCTTCACCATAGATAATGAGGCCCTCTCTCTCTACTGCCCAAGCACAGACAACCAACTCAGAGTTTAACTCACAAATGACTTATCATCCTCGGCTTCATCCATTTGTACCGTAATCCAAAGTGGACCGACCAACCCACCAAACTCAGCAATATGTATTATCGCTATCTTGCCACTTTTGACACCCTTTTACCACAATTGCCTAGTAAGGTTACTTATCCCAATTTATCCTTCTCATATCACTAAGAACGGGGTTAGCCACACCCATTCACTAATTGATTCCTGAACAAACCCAAACCTTCCTCGAAACTAGAGGATAAGACTTCCATACAATAATTCTTGTCTGTTCCTCCTCAGTAACTTGCCTTTTTCATCCATCCAATAAATTCCATCAGACCTCACAGCCTGACTCATAAATCAACAAACACCTGCTGCGAATCTCAAGGGAAGGTGGAGGATTCCAACCCCCAACTGTCATCTTCTATCCCTACCAAAACCAAAACTGAATCCAATTGACCATTCTCACTACATACACCCTGAATTAATCTGTCTTCATCGACTAAACTTCTCAACCGTGACGTTTATACCAAAAACCAACTCAAGGGCAGATCCAAACAATCATAACAATCAAACACACATAAAACATATTAAACACCCATATTACGCATAAATTATCAAATCTCTTTATCACTAGATGCGTTCATACCTTTTATGCCCTCCATGCCAACAAACGGGTATATCATATAAGTTCACTTTAACATATAATAACCTACAGTCCCTATACCGCCATTATCCATGTATTCAACCACATGCAAGAGCAATACTAATCAACATGCCTAAATAGCACCACACAGCAGTCAAGGGCCAGGCCCCATCAGTATCTCATGCTCCCTATTCATCAAACAGATATCAACAATCATATCTCACTCAAATCATTTAAGCACATCATCATGCATACACAATTACCAAACCCTGAGTTGAGCTTGTCTCCCGCGGCGAATGTACATATCTAGCTAGTCTTCAGGACCCATAAACCTAGGACGCTCTGATACCAAGTTAAAACGCCCTGGATAGCCAGGACCGCTACACTGTGTGTTTATAAAGTGCCAGACTCGCTAATCAAGTCATTAAAGTAAAAACGTGTTATTGAAACAGTAGAGGAACTAGGGTTAAAAGCGTTTTGGTCTCAAAAGATACATTTTCACTGCTAAACATTGTTTATGTACATGGGATCCCAAAAATGACAGTTTAAAAGCCATACTACAAAAATTACAAAGTTTATATACATTAACATCCATACTAAGGCAAAATGAGCAGTTAGGTGATCTCCGTCCTGACACACTCCTCGATCGTGGTGATCGAACGGCTGGCTATGTACATTTCACCTCGGAGCTCTCCACCTCAGGCCTGGTCCAACTTGCCCTTGCCTTTACCTGCACCACGTAGCACCCGTGAGCCAAGGCCCAGCAAGAACACACATCAATAATAGAGCATGCACATTTAGCTGTCAAGTCAATCTTACATATAGCATCTCATAAACTTAAGCATATCAATAGTCAAGTATCTCATATACAAAGTATATCAATAGTCAAGTATCTCATATACAAAGCATATCAGCTCATAACACAATATACAGACGATAACCAGGGCTAGCGCTCACAAGCTGCTCCCTCTGTTATCCTTTCGTTTCTGGCTCCCAGTGGCCAATTCGCGTCCCATGCGCTAAATTCATGAACGGTACTCTTAGACCGCTTACACGTGTCCCTTGGCATAATACCAACGATGACACAAAACAATTCTCGGGAGCACTTAGTCCCATCACAATCATACATTCGGGTGCAGTGTTCTTACCTTTCAATTCGCTGGTTTCCGATATCACGTAGCCACAAGCACGGTCCTCTATCCCGAGCTTCTCCAAAGTCCTAATCAAACACAAATATAATATTCCTTGTCATTAACCAATCCAAGACTACCTTCCCGATACCTAATCCACACTCTCGGAACCCCCAAAACCCTAGAACAACATCCCAGAGACATCCCCCGAACCCCCGGAGCAAAGGTCAAAAATTGCAAAATATCACTCCCTGAAATTTGCCTTGTGCCGCGGCACCACATTCCTTGTGCCGCGGCACCCACCTCCAGAGACCCCTAGGCCGCGGCAAGAAAAAGCCGTGCCGCGGCACACCATCGCAGACCCAGATTTCTGGGTTTTCCTTCGCATTTTCCCGAGCTCCAACCTCACCAATTCACCCCAAACTCTATCCTAAGTCCCAAAACCAACTCTAAGCCCCTAACAAACCTCACAACAATCCAAAGACATCATGCCTAAGCTCACTCACACCTTCAATCCTAAAATTCACTTTTGAATTCCCACTTGACAACTCAAACCAGAAAAGTTATGCACAGCTTGAATTCAAGCACAACCCACACTTCAAACTCCCTAAACCTTAACAAAACAAATCTAATAAACATACAGAGACCTTACCTTAAGTGATAGGTTCAACCTCCAGCTCTTGACCTTCTTCCCCCTTGGTTTCCAAATTCTGAAATTACATAAAACCAGCCACCAACTTATCTCAATTCACCTTCCTTAACTAAAATTCAGACTTAAAACTTGGATATAGCATAATCAAAATCTTACCTCTGAGTTTTCTTGGCCTAAACTTGGTTGATAACTTCAGACATCCCTTGATTCTCCTTCCAAGAGTCTAGATTTCTGCTTCTCCTTTCTATCTCCTGTTTGTTCTAATTCTAGGTTTCCACCATTCAGCATAAACCCCTCTCCAAAATATTATACGTATATGTTATTCCCTCAGCTCAAACTCATCTATTTACTACCAAATTACCATTTTAACCCTCCATTAATATCACTTACTAACTAGACCTCAAGGGCTTATTTGTCCTTTCCCTAACTTTGCAATTCTACCACTTTCCCAAAGAAACCTGTTACTCTTTATAGTTACTAACAGTTACGCAGGTTACCAAATCACCAGTTACCATTATCTAGTTTCCTAGGACCGTCTTGGCACGTGCATCACATTTGTATCACAGCACCCACACAGTACAATTCACATATCATAATTATCACATAATATAATTCACATATCATATAACATGCTTAAAATCATAATCATCACACATAATTCTCATCATGCCCTCCCGGCACACTAATCAAGGCCCTTAAGCCTTATTAGTGAATTTGGGTCGTTACACTGAATGTCGCTCCCATCGAATACTTGGCGAAAAGAAGCATAACCGAGCAGGAGGGACTACCTGTTAAGTTAGGAGATACATGGATGACCCCTATTATTAACTATCTCAACCAAGGAGCAGTACCCAGTGATCGAAATAAAGCAAGGAAGTTGGTGAGACAAGTTGCACGACATATGATAGTTGAAGGGATCTTGTACCGACAAGGGTACTCCCTACCACTGCTAAGGTGCGTTACACCAGACCAGTCAAAGCTGTTAATGATCGAGGCACACAAGGGGTTTTGTGGAGATCACGCTGGGGGCAGAGCCTATCAAAGAAAATCCTAAGACAAGGATACTTTTGGCCGACGATGAACAAAGACTAGATGGAGTATGTGTTGGTATTAAATGATCAAATCAAAGGTACGCAGCGGAATATATGGACCCATTTTAATAAATATTAAAACCATCCAGGATCATACACATATATAAATATTAAATTACATACAAATAGATCAGGGATTACCTCTTGTAGCCTATCAAGTGTCCTTGAGTCTTTTTGTATAAATCAACGATCTTCCTATCCAATGTTTTGAGATCTCACACCCTAATCTTCCAGACCAATCCTCAAACACACAAGGACGTGTGTGGGCACGTATGATTCAAAATGTTGATTTATGTGACTCCCTAGATGTACTTACCACATGAGATCTAGAGAATTTTGACAGAAAGAAGGTTTATAATAGTTTTTAGGTTTAGAGAAAACTATCGCTTTTGAGAGAGAGAGAGAGAGAGTACTGTGCAGTGTGTGTCGCCCAGCCCTATTAGGGTTTCCCTAATTTTCTCATTTGTTTATTTAATCAACTTTTAAGTCAAGATATTCATCCCAACACACATAAGTTAATTCAAAAATAACTTTATCTTAAAATATAAGTTTTAAATTAAATAAATAAATATCAGAATATAAATAAGATATTTGTTATTCTCTCTCTTTTATATTAATCCAAACAAGATTAATATTAATTTTAACCTGTAGTTTTTCAAAATAAAAACTATATAGTTAAATAATTAATTAATTCACAATTAATAAATTACCCATAATTATCAAATAATTATTTCCTTGCCCTAGAAAATTAATTCCTTTGCAATTTAGTCATTTCTCTTTACAAATCTTTCTTTTGACATCCTTACCCTTGACAGTGTAGGACAAAGCTGATCTGGGGACCATGGACCTATAATACGAAGCTCCAATAAACCATATTATTAATAAAACTCTTTAATCTAATAATTTTATTTATTAATTCCATGATTAGTCTACTATAAATATGGAATTGCACTCTAAGTATTTATATAATTATACTTACAGAGTTTTCTCTAGTAGTCCATTAATATAATCAATATATTTAGTTTTGTCCTCCATTATTGGTTCATTAATTAGAGCTGGTCAAAATTACCTTTTTACCCTTCTACTTACCTCTTGATCCTTAAGTACCATTAACTCACTAACGAATAATTAATCTATAATCTAATTATAGATTTGAGCTCAATAACTATTCAGTTCCAGAATCAACCCTTAAGAGAATGAATATTCGATCCATTAGGAAAGCATGTATTCCATTATTGTAATTTATGTTCCCAGCCATCCATGATATTGAATCTCCAAAACAAAAGTCATTAGCCTCATTATTCTAAGAGACCTTCACGAGTGAATCAGAAGATCCAATAAACATAAACAGGAGTTCATGAATACTCAGGATTTAGACTGATATACAAATGATCATCTATTATGATAAGAATTAAATCTTTACGTCAAACGACAAGTTTATAAAGATAATTAATTCTTATCTGTCCTGTCATATATAATCGCTATTATATACAACACCTTTACTAAGATGTCTATCCACATCAGTAATCTGAATATAGATTACTTGCATCTCGTATGTTTAGCAAACCGTACTAGTAATCATTCATTAAAGATTCCTTACTTTAATATGTTACTGACTATTTTATTCATTATATATGATCTTAATTCTCTCGTGCTAATACAAGATCATATTCTCATGAATGAATATGGAATTTTCTTGATATTATTATATTTAATTCAAACAATAATTATAACATTCAAATATAATAAAATTGTACTTTTATTTAAAACAAATAAAATGTCTTCACACGCTTTTATGGCATTAATCCTAACAATCTCCCACTTGCCCTCAAAGAAAGTGAGGCATCTCCCTTAATCCCATATTTCGCATGTGACCCATGAACGACTTTGTAGGAAGTGTCTTGGTTAACGGGTCAGCTAGGTTCTGTTCCGACACTATCTTCATAACAGTCACATCTCCAGGATCTCAAATGGTCCTACAAATCTATGGCTCAACTTGCCCTTCTTCCCAAATCTCGTCACCCCTTTCCATGGTGACACTCTAAGGAAGACATAGTCTCCCACTTGGAACTCCACGTTTCTATGTTTGGGATCAACATAACTTTTTTTCCTGCTTTGAAAAGCGAGCATCCGAGCTCTAATCTTCTCAATAGCCTCATTGGTCCTTTGAACTGCCTCAAGACCCAAGTATTTTCTTTCTCCTGTCTCATCCCAATGAATAGGAGATCTACATTTCCTACCGTACAACATCTCATAAGAGCCACCCCAATGGTCGACTGGTAGCTGTTATTGTAGGAAAAATCGATCAAAGGAAAATACTTACTCCCGAACCCATCAAAGTCCAACACACATGCTCGCAACATGTCCTCTAATATCTGAATCGTCCTCTCAGATTGTCCATATGTCTGACGATGATAAGCAGTACTGAACTTCAACTGCATATCCATAGCCTTCTGAAAACTTCCCCAAAACTTGGAAGTAAATGTGGGGTCTCGATCTGATACGATTGACCTCGAAGCCCCATGAAGGCGCACTTTCTCTTTTGTTAGGAACAAGTTTCCTAATACGCAACGGAATAGGGATGGGTTGGCCCAGTGCACAACAAAAAAAATTTGTAACATATTTAAACTAACTTTAAATATGCGGATCCATTAATATACATACATTAATCATAAATAAGAAAATAATAAAGAACATACCTCTTGATGCCTATCAAGTGTCCTTGCTATCTTTTCGTAAAATAAACGATCATCCTATCCAAACTGCTCCCAGGTACTCACACCAAGATCTTCCACAATGTTCTCTACACCTCAAGAAGTGTGTGGGCACTTAGAGAATAAATGATGGTATATTTCTGATTCAACTTGATGTACTCAACACGTGAGATCAAGAGAATAGGCTTGAGATTGGTTATGTATCTTTTTCAGGGAGAGACACAAAAATATCGTTCTTTTTCTTAGAGCGAATAATTCAATATCTTATTTATTTTCTGATAAGTCTAACTTATATGGAAAATATTTAAATTTAAAAAATAAATATGTAACCAATTTACAATTTATCTTTTAATTAATTAATTATCTTACTAATGAAAATATCAAAAACTAACTTTTGAATTTTCTATTAATTAATTAAATAAATAAAAGTGAAAAATATAGCACCCTATAAATTAGAGACTGGGTGTGTCATGCAACACCCTATAAATTAGAGATATTTTATTTTTCCACAATAATTTAATTATTTATTCAAACTACCTTATCAGAAAAAATCTAACAATCTGATAATTAATTCAAATTTGAATCTATTATATTTTTAACTAATTATCACACATAATTAATTATTTGAATAAATATCAATCTTTTAAATTCAAATCTAATTTGAACTTATCAGATTATTATCTCCCACTCAAATAAAGATATTTAATTAATTCTACTAATTAATTAAAACTAATTTTAATTAAATACTAATTTTGAAAATAAAATATTTATTTATTATAATTTCAAAAATTATAATAAAATTAATTATTTATATAATTCTGAAAATTATATAATAATTAATTATTAATTAATTTTGATAATTACAGCTAATTTGTAATTAATTAATTAATCACCATGATCACATAGTTGCATATTTAGCCCGAAGAACAAATTTCTTCTTAAATATGTCTTTTTACCATTTTACCATTTATATAAACTCTTTGCCTTGAATAATGTTGATAGAGCCTTTGTGGGGACCTATGGACCTATAATTCCAAGCTCTAATAAATTTGTGATTATTAATTAAACTCTTTAATTAATAAACCTTAATTTATTAATCTCATGATTACTCCTCTATAAATATGAGACTGCACTCTTGTAATTATAGACATTTCATTTACTAAGTACTTTATAACAATAAAGTGTCCATTGATATAATCATTACATACAAATTAACCCTCTAATAATGGTTCCTAATTAACCGGGAATAAAATTATCGTTTTACCCTTTTAATTATATCTTGTTTCCTTAAGTACCATTGACTTTACTAGTGAAGGTTAATTCATAACTAAATTATGAATTTGAGCTCAATAACCTTTCAGTCCCAAAAGTCAACCCTTAAGAGAATCATTATTCAATCTCTTACGAGAAGGTATAGATTCCACATCTGTATACTATGTTCTCAGCCATTTACATTAATGAGTTCCCAAAATAAAAGTTTCTAGCGTGATCATTTTGACAAACCCTAACGAGTGAATCAAAGAACTCATATAACATAAATAGGAGTTCATAGTAACTTCAGGATTAAGATCTATTTGTATACGATCATCAGTTGATATATTTAATTAATACTTCGAAACGGTATTTAACTAAGTATTAATAAACATATCTGGTCCAGTTCTATATATTCTCTAATATATAAAGCACCTCGACTAAAGTGTCCTACTACACTAGTAATACGGATCTAGATCACATGTATTCATAATACTAGTGGACCGTACTTGCAGTAATTAATCTAAAGATTTCATAAGTTTATTTTACTGCGAACTATTCAAGTTCATTTATCTCAAACACAATCCTCCCGTACCAATACGTGGTTGAGATCACATATATGAACTTAGGAATTTTTCTGATATTTACTTAATATTATCACAGAATAATATAGTTCATAAAATATATGCATAAAAAATTCAATTTATTTATTTATTTCTTAAAACAATGTCTGCTACATATGCTTTCAGGGCACAATTCCCAACATCTTTCACATAGAGATCTGCATACTAGTCAACTATATACGTTGTCCTCACTGGTAAGAAGTGAGTTGATTTGGTGAATCAATCCACAATAACCCACACCGAATCATGTTGACCCACAATCCTGGGTAACCCCACCACGACATCCATCGTGATATCCTCCCATTTCCACTCTAGGATGTCCAGAGGATGTAATAGCCATGCTGGTCTCTAATGCTCAACCTTGACCTGTTGACATGTCAAGCCCTTAGCCACCTATCATGTCACATCCCTCTTAGTGATCTCACATCCTGATACATCTTCGTGGTGTCTTGATGCAAAGAGTAAGGGGTAGTATGAGATTCATCCATAATCTTTGGTCTAATAACAGTGTCCATCGGAACACAGATCTGACCCTTCTACCTCAGCAAGCCTATATCTGACATTGTATAATCCCTAGACACTCCCACTAGGATGACCCCTCTGATATTTGTCAGTTGTGGATCACCCACCTGACCTTCCTTTATCCTTTCTAACAACGTAGAATATAGCATGATATTAGCCAACTGGCTCACTAGCAACTCTATACACACTCTGGTCATATCTTCTGTCAATTCTCTAGATATAAGTCCCGCACTGTATATCTGTCCCGGACCCTTCCGTCTTAAGGCATCTGCCACCACATTTTCCTTACCTGGGTGATACAGGATTTCACAATCATAATCCTTCACCAACTCTAGCCAACGCCTATGTCTCATGTTCAAATCTTTCTGTGTGAAGAAGTACTTCAGGCTCTTGTGGTCAATTTATATCTCACACTTCTCCCCATAAAGGTAATGCCTCCATACCTTTAGTGCAAAGACCACTGCTGCCAACTCTAGATCATGAGTAGGTTACCTCTATTCATACTCTTTCAACTGACGTGATGCATAGGCAATCACCTTCCCCAACTACATAAGAACACAACCCAAACCTTGATGTGAGGCATCATAGTACACCACAAACTTCTCTTGATCTATCGGAGGACTCAGAACTGGGGCTGTAATCAATCGCTGCTTCAACTCCTGGAAGTTGTTCTCACACTTATCTGACCACGCAGACTTCTGACTCTTGCGTGTCAGTTCAGTCAATGACGTAGCAATCCTTGAGAACCCTTCCACAAAACGCCTGTAATACCCTGCCAATCCAAGGAAGCTCCTAATCTCAGAGACGTTCCTTGGCCTTGGCCAATCTCTAACTGCCTCAATCTTGGTTGGGACCACCTTGATCCCATCCCTACTAACAATATGACCATGGAAAGTTACATGAGGTAACCAGAACTCACACTTCTTGAACTTTGCAAATAACTTATGTTCCCTCAGTCTCTGTAGAACCAACCTGAGATGTTGCTCATGTTCTGACTCTGACTGAGAATAAACCAGAATATCGTCGATAAAGACGATCACAAACCAGTGTAGATAATCTTTGAACACCCTGTTCATCAGATCCATAAAAGCAGCTGGGGCATTAGTCAACCCAAAGGACATGACTAAAAACTTATAATGTCCATATCTAGTGTGAAAGTAGTCTTCATTATATCTCCCTCCTTGATCCTCAGTTGGTGATAAACAGATCGAATATTTATCTTTGAGAATACCATCTTACCCTGCAATTGATCGAACAAGTCATCTATCCCTGGCAGAGGATACTTATTCTTAATTGTTAACTTGTTCAGCTCTCTGTAGTCAATACACATCCTTAAAGAACCATCTTTCTTCTTTACAAACAGGACTGGTGCACCCCATGGTGAGAAACTGGGTCTAATAAAACCCAAGTCTAACAACTCCTGCAGCTGTACCTTTAATTCTTTTAACTCTGCTAGGGCCATCCTGTATGGCGCCCTAGACACTAGCTCTATCCCTGGTGCTAGTTCAATAACAAATTCTATATCTCTGTGTGGTGACAACCCTAGGAAATCCTCTGGAAACACATCCAAAAATTCACAGACTAATCTAGTCTCCTCTGGTCCCACTGGCACGACCTGAGTGGTACCTACCACACTGGCTAAGAATCCTATGCAACCACCTTGCAATAGATCTCTAGCCCTCAATGCAGATATCATAGGTACACGGGGTCCATGCAAAGTGCCAATAAATACAAAAGGATCTTCACCTTAAGGCTCAAAGGTTACCATTTTCCTTCTGCAATCTATGGTTTCCCCATACTTCACTAACCAGTCCATACCCAGAATCATGTCAAAGTCGGTCATAACCAACTCTATCAAATCAATTGACAACTCTCTGCCTTCCACATCACTGACAATGATCTGACCCATCTCTTGGATACTACTAACTCCCCAATGGGAAATAATATCTCGAACCCTACAACATAATAATCACATGGTCTACATAGTCTATCAATAATTCTACTAGCAACAAAAGAATGTGTAGCACCAGAATCAATCAAAATAGTATAAGGGGTTCCAGCACTAAAAAGTTGACCTGTGACTACTGAGGGACAAGCCTCAGCTTCTACATGTGCCAATGCAAACACTCGAGCTGGGCTCGAGCTATCCACCTTTCTTGGTTCTTCATTTCTTGCCTTTGGGCAATCTTTCTATAAGTATCCCACTATCCCGCAAAAAAAGAGGCCTTTGTCCGACACTCCCCTATATGGTGCCTCTTGCATCTGGAGAACTCTTGAAAAGTTCTCCAGCCCTCAATGCCACCATGGTGGCCTGTTGTAATACCACGTGGTCTCCTGTTAGGGCCTAACGCTGGAAAGGCATCAGGAGCCTTCCTTTATCACTGGGGCCTCCGCCCCTACCTGAACCCATAAATGGAGGTCCCGCCATCCTAGTATCTCTTCTGGCTGCGTTCTTGCACCAGATTTTGTTCTCTACACTTTCAGTTGTGAGCGCCTTCTCAAAAACCTATGCATAAGTAGTCACTCTTGGCACAGTGGTAATACGAACATTCTAGGCTATCATAGGTTGTAGCCCTTGGAGAAACCTCTCCATTATGATCCCATCATTGGGCACCAGTTCCCCAACAAACTTTGCCAATCTATCAAACTTTAGGGCATATTCAGTCACTGATGAGTTGCCCTGAAGTAACTTGCTATTTCTGGTATGGGATATCACCTCCCACCAGATTCGGGCATCATCCCGAAACATATATGTGGCACAGGCCACCCTTTCATTACCAACCACCCTCATAAAGTCTAGGATGGCGGTAACCATGCTCATCCATTGTTCGGCCTTAGCCGAATCTGCACTACCCTCAAAGACTGGAGAGTGTTGTTTCCTGAACCTTTCATAAAGCGGTTCCCATTTATTCCCAGTCTCTAGTGACTGCTCAACTATTGGCACCATCACAAGTGGTGCTTCTGGTAAAATGTTCCCTGCAAGAACCTATTACTATCTTAGAAGGTAGATCTTTTCTTCCTGCCTTAATACCCTGGCTTACAAATCAGCAAGCACTTACTGCTAGTTCTCAGGAGCTGGCGATGTGGTCTGACCCTGGTCATTATCCTGACCCTGTCTGTCATTCTGGCCCTAATCTTCCTGGCCAGCCGATGACTCTATCTGCCTTGGAAGCATACTTCCAAGCTTATACCTTGCTGCAATAATCAATTCGTCCAGTTAGGTAGTGATAACTAAACCTCTTGCCACCTCATGGTCCAAGACCAAGCATATAATCATTCAAATTCAACAGTCATTCTAATAAGCATGTCGATTCATATTCATATCCACATCTGGTGCTAATAAGCACTTCCTGATATTTATAACAAATAACAGTTAACAATGCTAATAAGCATTTTCTAGCACTCATAGCCATATAACAATGTTCATAAACATTTTTTGACATTCATGTGTCTATGACAACGCTAATGAGCGTGTCCTGACCTACATGCCCATATAACAATGTAATAAGCATTTCGTTTGCATTCCCAAGCAATATCAGTGCTAATAAGCACATCCTTTTATATCATGCAGCAGTCAAGGGCTATGCCCTATCAGTATATCTCATGCTACCTAATAAGGCAAGTAGATAAAGCATTTATATCCTATTTAAGCAATTAAGCACATAACTACATAAATAGTTGACGAACCCTGAGTCGAGCTTGTCTTTAGTGGTGAGTGTACATGCCCAGCCTATCTTTAGGAACCCTTAACCTTGGCACGCTCTGATACCAAGTTGTAACGCCCCGGTTAGCCAAGACTATTACACTGTGTATTTTAAATAGTGCTTAACTCGCTAAACGAGTCATTAAGCCATAAATGTGCATCTAAATGTGATTAATGGTCCAGGGTTAAAAACTTTGGTCAAAAGGAATGCATATTTCATTAAAACATTAAATTTTACATAGGATCCCATAATAACGTTTACAAATTTGCTTATAGTTCCAAAAGGGTCATTACAACTCAAAAGTTACAATTCACTGACCTAAACGGCAAAATAGGGTTTAACCCTTGTTCCTCTTGGAAACCTTTGTCGTGGTGGTCAAGCGGCCGCATATGTACATGTCACCACCTAAGCTCTCCAACTCATGCCTGGTCCAACTTTCCTTTCCCCTTACCCGCACTACATAGCACCTGTGAGCCAAGACCCAGCAAGAAAACTTAAACATGCTCATAAGCAGTGATTAACACATTTCCAAATTATAATAAACTTACCCAGTAGTAATAACCCTACTCATGCACGCATACCATTCATATAAATGACTACAGCGTCATATAGGACCAAATGCCCTAAATAAATGATTAACTAATTCATATTAGGGCCCATTTCCCAAGTACATGACTAATAAGTCACACTTGGGCTCAGCGCCCTAGGATCTGAGACTAACAAGTCACCTCAGGGCCCATTACCCTATCCTCTGTATAACTAGCCTTGGAGCTGGCCCAGCGTACCTGGTGCTTTATTTTTTCTACGACTACTAGATCGGACAAGCGTATAATGCGCTTCCTGATTATATTTAATCATATTGACCAGCACTCAGCAAACTATTGCCACCCTTGACTCATAAGTCAATGCTTTTCGACCAGCGCTCAGCGCCATTGCCATCCTTGACTCATAACTCAATGCTTTTTGACCAGCGTCCAATGTTATTGTCATCCTTGACTGATAAGTCAATGCTTTTCGACCAGCGCTCAGCACTATTGCTGTCCTTGACTGATATGTCAATGCTTTCCTCAATTATATAATGCTAACAAGCATTCATCATATAACAAATATCCATATACAGAGCATTCAACATGCTTAATCAATAATTCATAGGCATAATCATAATCATGCGCATTTACAAGGGCCCACGCCCAATCAAGACTATATTCAACGTTCGGGTCAAGCCCTAATCATGTACATCACATAATGGTGCAATTTTCTTAACTTAGGTCAAAGTATAATGTAAAATAAGAACGACCCTCAAGCATGATTCTGATCCTGAGCCCCTAGCAGTATCCTAGTCATAACCAAATATAAAATCCTGTCAATAAGGAGCAAATATAGGCTTCCGGACCAAGTCCTAGCCTCTGGGACCTCAAATTCAACTAGACCGGGTAGTAGAATCGATCCGAGCCTTTAGGTTTGAATTCCCATCATTAAAACCTAGGCTGGACAAAAATGACTAGGCAGACCGTGACTTTCCCCTAACGGTCACGGCATGCCTCCCAGACAGAAAGCCCCATGTATGGAATTCAAGATATGGGCCACGGCATGCCCCTATGGGCTGCGACATGCCTCCCAAACAGAACTGCCTCTGTGCCCTGAGTTCACATGGGCCGCGGCGCGACCCCGCGAACCTAGAAATCCTTGTTTTTCCTCAGCCAAAACCTTACCAAAAATCCCTTACAAGCAACCCCAAAAGCACACCTCAATCCCAACATAGTATTAGCACTAATCCAACAGCAAAACCCGACTTAAACACATTCAAAACACTACCAAAAACTCAATCCAAAACCTTGAACATTCAAGCTCAAGAACAACTAAAACCACAACAAAAATACCAACTAAAACAGAGTTTATAATCCTTACCTCAGTTGTGAATTACACTCCCTTAGCTGCAGCTAATCACTCCTAAACCTCAAGCTTTGAATTCTCTAACCTTGCCCCAAAATCAAACCAAGAATGAAAGAGAGAAGGAACAATCAAGAGAGAGAAAGCTGCAAGTGTGATGTTCAGTTTTTGTTTCCTTGACCTAAGGGTAAGGGTGACTAAGTCACTGGTTTTGACTCCAAAATGACACATATGCCCCTTGCCTTCTTATGCCACAAGGGCAAACTTTTCATTTGCCACTTATCCCGTTAATCATAATTAACGTCTCACAATTCCCATTACTTCCAAGGGAAAACTTCTCACAATCATAATTTACCTAGTATGACTAAACCACTAACTTGCTTCCTAGGATTGCCTCGTGCCGAGTATCTCAAATATATCCACATAATAATGTGGTCTTACACATATATCACATGTATGCACACATATACCGTTATGCCATCAACGGGCCAAAATTACTAAAATGCCATTCTTATAAGAAACATGCCTACCTGCATGCCAATTCAGTCATATAATAATATAACTCACATAATCATGCATATAATCACATAATAACACAATTAACCAGTTATTGCCCTCCTGGCCCCCTAATCAAGGCACTAAGCCACATTAGGGAATTTGGGACATTACAATCACCTCGAAAGAAAGTCTTAGACTTTGTGGTGAAGAATATCATATATCGATTTGGTCTACTAAAGAAGATAGTCTTGGAAAATGGGACTCAATTCGATAGTGATATGTTCACCGACTTTTGTACGAGTCATGGAATCATAAAGAGCTTTCCTCGGTAGCACACCCCCAAGTCAATGGTCAAGTAGAAGCAGTGAACAAGACTATCAAAGACACTCTGAAGAAACGCCTTGAACAAGCCAAAGGAGCCTAGCCAGAAATACTTCTGGAGGTCCTATGGTCACATCGAACAACTGCTCGAACAGCAACAGGCCATACACCATTCTCTTTGGCGTTTGGGTATGTATCCATGTTGCTAGTTGAACTCACTCCTCCATCGCATAGACGAGAGACATATGATCAAGGGAGGAACCATAAACTAGTAGAAGAGTCGCTCGATTTAATCGAAGAAAGACGAGAAAAGGCAAGTCTTAGAGTAGCAGCACACTAGCAAAAAGTGGCTAGATACTTCAACTCCAGGGTGAAAGATCAAAAATTCCAAGTTGGAGACTTAGTACTCAGGAGGTTGTTCTTAAACACTAAGGACATTGCAACAAGGGTACTAGGACCTAATTGGGAAGGGCCATAGCTTGTGGAGGAGATGATCCCACCAGGGACATACAAGACAGCTCGACTGAATGGAAAGCTAATAAAAAACTACTGGAATGGCGAACACCTCTGCCGATACTATCAGTGAAGTTTTTCAGTGACGACACAAATTTTAATTTGCAAATGTATTATTTTTTAATTATCTATGTAACAGCCATTGTGCATATAATGAATGAATGGATTTAATTCCTTAAGTTTTGCTTAATTCTTTAAATTTCTTTCAACAAGGGACTGGTCACTTTAGACCTGTCAACCCCATCAGATCATGTTTGATTTTTGTCCTTGAGGGACCTATCGACCCATAAGATCCAAACAAGAGACTGGTCCAAGGACTTGTCGCCATTATGGATCATGTTCAATCTTGGTCCTTGAAGGACCTATCGACCCATAAGATTCAAACAAGAGATTGGTCTGAGGACCTGTCGCCATTATGGATCATGTTCGATCTTGGTTCTTGAGGAACCTATCGACTCGTACGATCCAAAAAGAAAGACTGGTCCTAGGACCTTGTTGCCAAATCATTTGATCATGTTCGATCCTGGTTCTTGAGGAACCTATCGACCCCCATGATCAACAAGAAAGACCGGTCCTGGACCTTGTCGCCAAATTATTTGATCATGTTCGATCTTGGTTCTTAAGGAACCTATCGACCCATACGATCAACAAAAGAGACTGGTTCGAGGACCAGTCGCCATTATTTGATCATGGTTCTTGAGGAGCCTATCGACCCATACAATAAAAAAAAAGACTGGTCCGAAGACCGCTCGCCATCATCGGATCATAATTGAATTTGGTCCTTGAGGAACCGATTGATAATTTGATCTAAGACTCGTTACAGACTCGATTAGCCCATCAAGACCCAATTAGTCCAAATTAGACACTTTTGTCTACAATCATTATAACGAGTACACGAGAGATTATGTGAATCGTGATCGACACTTGCTACACAATCTGCATTTGTGTATAGATATCATTACTACAGAGTATGAAACCATCACCCGATTACCAATGAGGTTCAAGCATTTGCTACTTGCATCATTAGGTGAAAAGGATAGTGCTATGTGTCTAAATGCTTGAAGCAAGGCATGGTCAAGTAGCAAGTGACCAAGGCTTTTAAACCCATGATCACTTGGGGGGCATTTAGTACATACAGATTGGGGTATACACAAGCAATAAGGACGTGACCCTAAGTACTAAGCAAGCTCAAGTTTTTCTAGGACATTTTTTCAACATATGTTCCAAAAGTGCAAAAAACAAAAACAAAAAAGGCATTGGCAGGGAGACTCCTAGCCATGTCCCTTATAGGGTGGTCGGCTAGTTCATCAACCCTATAGGGTGGTCGGCCTTCACCCATGAGGTGGTTGATCTGACTGTTTTGTTCATGGTACTTAGTGAAGTATCGTACTACTCACATTACCATGGTTGTTAGCATGAAAAACGTAAATGAGTAAGTTTAATATGGCACGTGAAATACATGCGTTCAGAGTATACTGATACCTGAACCAATGAGGGTTGTGAGATGATATACTTAGTAAGCATTGGAAATAAAAAATTTCAATCAATATGCTGAGTACTCATAACAAAAAAGCATAAAGGCATAAAATGTCGTATGTAAAAACTATCAAGTACAAGGTGCCCCACCAATGGCACAAAAGGAAAGACAAAGCATAAAAGACCAAAATAAGACTAACTAGGGTGAGGAGTATCATCTGAAAGACCGCCTTGAGTCGCGACCGCCTCATGAGCCAGACATTTCTTAAGCTTCTTCTCTCATGTCTTCTTGGGAAGGAAATCCAAGTTTAGATTTTTGTTGGACTTCCAGATCAAGTAGAAGCATGAGAAGGCAGTCTTTGAATACTCCCCTCGGGCCTTGTCCCAGGAAACCTTGACCTCTTGCTCCTTCTCAATAAGAGCATCCTTCCGCATTTGGTTCATTTCAGCAATCATCTTCTCTTTCTCGGCTTCAGATTGTTTGAGTTGATCGGCAAGTTTCCCCTCCATCTGGGTTACCCTGAGAGTCAGCTGTCACTTCCTATTATTTGAGCTCCATGGTACTGCGGAAAGTGTTGATCTCTTCATCTTTCAAAGCAATGTCCACATCCCTAGATTCAAGAATACGCCTCTGGTCCAGTACCTCCTTGGCGGACAGCTTCAAGGTCAGAACGTAGGTTGGAAAATGTAGAGGTATACTCCACAGACCTATCATGGCCATGGGAGACCAGCATCAACGACTGCAAAAAACATACAAGTGTTAGATAACATCAACACACAAGCTAACCAAACAAAAAGAAAACTTTAGAGGACTTACACTCTGAATGTCAATGAGTGACTTCATGAGGATGGTGCTCAAGTCCTCATTCTTAATCCCATTAAAGGTCATTGTCGTCTGTTCCAGATAGAACGCTTGGTCCATGATGGCACCTAAATTCCTTATGGCAGACTAGTGTGGCTCAGATATGGGAGCAGGCGTAGAGGTGGAGGCACCCGCATCAGTAATACTGGGAGAAACTGGCATGGGCAAGGATGGCTCTACCTCTACAACAGGACTAGACGCCAGTGTAGCCGAAGGAGGCACCTTAGGAGGAACCTCCGTTAGCGACTCAAGCTCAACCCTGGCCCTCTTGGCCGCTCGGATGGAAGGGCTAGTCTCGATTGGAGTCGACCTTTGTTGGGTGTGAACAAAGCCGAACATATCTGAACCTGCAAAAGAAGATGAAATATTAGCAGGATATCAAACACAGACAAAACATAAAGTAAAGAACATAAAAGTGTCGAACCTTTTGAATGAGATTCAAGTTCGAACATGGCTTCATCAAAGTCATCTGAAGCAAGTAGTGAGTGCACGGATGCACCCACCTTATCACCCTCCTATCCAGCTAACACCGGCGAAGAGGGTACCTCCTCGATATGAATAGGACCAAGGGAGTCTATGGAGTTCACGAGCTTGGTACAATCTTCATCTGGAACATCGGCAACAGTAGAAGGAAGCAGCCCGACCTTCCTAAGGTTCTTTGAAGTAATGAGAACTTTGACGTTCTTCTCCTCAGGGGTCATGGCAATCAATGCATTGGCCCTAACAGTCATGGCCTGAGTCGGGAGCAGTCTATAAAAAGGCCCGACGTGCTTAAACTTGGAGTAGTTGGCCTTTGCATCCTTAGTGGAGAAATAGTTTTCGACATATATAAACGCCTTGCTGTTTCCAGATATCTCTTCAACGAAGGTGTCGATACCCTCGCTTGTATAATGGTGGAAGTGAAAGTACCCTGAGTTGCGCTGAGAAGGGTTCGTCTTCAGATTAAACAAATAGTGGATCTCATGAGGTACTGGAACAGCCCATTTTCTACGATGATAGATAATGTACAATGCAAATAACACCAAGATAGCGTTGGGGACCAACTGAGAGGGAGTAATACAAAAATAATCTACCATGCTCCGGAAATACGAATGAAGTGGAAGTAGAGCGGTAGACTTAATGGCAGAATGTGTCCAAGCGCACATACCCAAATGGGGGTTCTCAGCTCTGTCATCCGGACCAGGGTCAGTAATGGAAATGCCAGAAAGGTCGAAGGCCTTCCTTAAGTTCCTTACCTTCTCTTCATTCATGTCAGAGGTAGTCCCTTTGAACCAAACCACCTCATAATCAGCAAGTCGAGGCTTCTCACAGGCAAGGGGTGCTCTGCCCAAGATGAGATGCATAGGCCTGGAAATCGTACAGGCAAGGGAAACCCTAGAGGTGGTCGGCCTATGAGGGATTTGTAACCCTGGAAATCGTCCAGGCTAAGGAAAACCTTGGGGTAGTCGGCCTACATACCTCTAAACCCTAAAGTACCACGCAAAAATGAAACAAGGATCAAGCCATCGATTAAAAATAAGTTTCTTTAATTAAAACAAGTCAGTTGTTTTAAATCAAAATAGAGAAAAGCAAGGAAATTCACACAAATTCATCGGCGTAAATATTGGGAAATAATATTTACCCAAGAGAAGATGCGCAGAGTTGATGAAGACTTAGAGAATTTCACAGCTCAGACTTTCCCTGTGATAGGCCCATGGGTCAGGGATGTGATGAATGAGTCCCTACTTATAGCCTCTCAGGCTAATCATAATTTTAAGAATTCAAATTCCTTGAAAAATATCTGGTATTGTTAGAAATTCAAATTCCTTGGAAAATATCTTATATTTTTAGGAATTTAGATTCCTTGAAAAGTATTTTGTATTTTTAGGAATTAATATCCTTGAAAAATATATTATATTTTTAGGACTTCAAAATTCCTTGAAAAATATACTAGATTTTTAGGAAATTAATTTTCCTTAAAAAAATATAATTATTTTTAGGAATTACAATTTTCCTTGAAAAATACATGCTGAGCAAACTATCGATAGTCGATAAAAGTACTAGGTAATGTCTTAAGGGACTTCGTTGTTAGAGTACTGCTACGATATGTTTCTCGGGCCAGATCAAGTTTACTGTAATGTTGAACACAGTACGATAAACTTGGGGGGAAAATGTTATCCCTCAAAATTCAAGAGATGACGTGGCGAATGAGAAAGCAGCACGTAGCATCACAAGTTATGGAAAAACAAAAAAGAATTGAAAAAAGACCGATGAATAAAAATGGATAGGTCTAGGACCTATAGAAAAGTCGACTAGGCTTAAACCTCCTAGGGGTGGTCGGCCTAGCATGCTCAAGAAATGCATGGGGTTGTCGGCCCACCCTATTCTTCATAAGGTGGTCAGACTAAACTCTCAAATACACTTTGTTGGATAAAATTCACGCTCATTCAAGCTGAAATCAACAGGCCTAGCACCCAGAAGGTTATCAGGCCTAGCACCCAGAAGATCAGCAGGCCTAGCATCCAGAGGGTCTCTAGGCCTAGCACGAAAGCTCTAAAGGGTCATCAGGCCTAGCACCTAAGTCTCATATAATAACCAAGACTTAGCGTTTTCCTCAAGGTTTCAATTGTGCATCGTCAATCACGATCCCGAGAAGCAACGAGAAGACCCAGGATCTAATAATCATGAGGAGGTGGACATGTATCTCCACTCCCAATGATCGTGTACCAAACCACAATCCCCAGTCTTGTTGATCATGTAACAGCCCATGGGTACTATAAATAAAGGACCCAGGGCTTCATTTAAGGGGACTGATATTCTTTGAGGAGAAACTCTAGGCAAATTGGTGATGAGTGAACTCTTCAGTTCATCTTTGTAATGGTCAATTGAGTGATTCAATACTAAAGAATAAGTGGATTAGGTTATTACTGTTCATCAGAACAGGGCTAAACCACTATAAATTTCTGTGTGTTTTGTTTAGATATTTGTACTATGTCGTATATTTACATTTATATTCGTTCAAAAGGTGTTGTATATCATACATACGACCATTGCCTAATTTCATAGGTCAACATATTATATGTTTGACAAACCCTAAGGTTGCACTCATCGGTTAAGTCTCAAACCTGAAATAGTAGGTCACACTCACGAAAATATATCTACCCTAGTTACATATATTTTGACCAAAATAACGATAACCGATTATTCTAAAGATATGAGATGTCTTGATACAATAACAGTTGAGATAGTCTCGTATTAACTAGTGAATATTAGATTGACCCTAAGGTGACACTTGTTCATGTTAATTATTAAATTGTTGTACTAAAACTAAATAGGTTTTTTTGTAGACATTTTTATACGCTTATTTTTAATTCATAGTACGAAAATGTTTGATATTTTTTGTATAAGTGTATGGTTGTACTTATTAATTTTATTTTAAATAATTCAGTAATTATGATGAAATTCAAGTACCTACTAATCATTATTGTCTTCACTGTGAAGGACATGAGATTTGTTCTCACAGAGGCTTGTCCTCAAGTTTTGAGCTCATTTGATGGAAAGACAGAAAAAGATGCTTATGATCATTGGATTGATGCTAAACCCAAGGCCAAAGATCTACTTCTAGGTTCACTGAGCTTTGACTTCCAATGGATAATGGAGAGTTTAGAACTACTCGAGACATTATTGATGCTAGGAAACACCTTTTTCCTCGTAAACATAGCATGTAGCTAAGAGTTGTAAGACATTTCCTTAATGATAAAATGAAAGAACGAGCACAATACACTCTCATGTATGTGACATGATTGTTCATCATGCTATCGCTAAGCTCATGGAGTTGTCACCTCAGAAGAAAGACTTGCGGACTTAGTCATTGTTTCCCTCTCAGCTGAGTTTAATGGATTTAGAGAAATGTACATCAAAGTTAGATTGAAGTTTAGTCTAACTCAACCATTTATAGGGTTGACTGTTTGGGAGTGCCTTAGAGTGCCCTGAACCAATTCGACCTCTGCATCTAAATCCAAAGTGAGAGATGAAGACAATAAGGAAAATGAACACAAAGAAGAGAAAGCAAAGCATAGAAAGAGAAAGACACTTTGTTTCTTCTACAAGTGTCCCAGACATTGGAAAAGGAACTGTCCAAAGTCTTTTTCGCCGAGCTAAAGGTAAATTAGATTTGCCTTAATTTTTTTTATTCATTTAGCTTATTTAAAGAGTGTTGTTATTTTGCATCTTAAGGTGCCCAACATCGCATAAGGTGACACTCTATAGTTGGCTAGCGATACCCCATAATACTTATTAAATTCAAATATGTGGTACCCGATATTGGATTGCACCAATAGCGATATGCCACCTCCTTGTGGTGTTGGGCACTAGTGGTGCCCCTTAGTAATTCTCTTATTTAAATGATTTTTCTGAATAATGGATTTAGTTTTGACTAATCATTTAACTTTGTGGTTTTTTACATTTCAGGATCTTGGGTTGGTGGATCTTGGACAAAGTCTCAAGATAGAAGAAGAAGAAGAAGAAGAAGAAGAAGAAGAATAAAGTTTTAATATTAAATAATATAATCCTTGCATAATGCAAATTAAGAGTCATAATTGTTATGTTTTTATTTTATATCATAATTGTTACTGATAATACATTATTTTATAATTGTTACTTGTTGAACATGATTTTGGCCAACGACGAATATATGTCAAAACTATAATAAGCCTTGAATAGAAAGCAAATAACACCAGTAATTTTTATAGTAGTTCAACCCCAATTTGTTGGTAATAGCCTAATTCACTTGGAGTTGTGATATATGTATCCTACACTTAAGATCAAATGAACTTGAGCCAACTGAGTTTCTTAAGTATAAGTAGAAAATACAGAGTTTCTCTCTCTAGAGAATACAAGCTGTCTCTCTCCTAGCTCTCTTAGAAAATGCCCCAAGAATGCCCCAAGTAACAGTCCCAAAGTCTCAAAATGAGCTGCCCCCCCAAAATGATGCCATGAGCCATTTATTTATAGGTTCATGGATCGTACATGAGAAATATCCTGTTTTGACGGGGTCCTTGGTTGTTTCAACCGAATTTAATTAATAAATAATAAAAAAAAAATTAAATACAACGATAAGCAATTACTTCGGGATATCTGAGAAATTCTCGTGGTAGTTACAGATGACTCTAACTAAAGTTGTTACCGAAACTTTGCTGAAGAGTCACTGGGTTGAGTTTCTGATCTGTCCAGTCGGTCAACTTCACTCCCTGAAGTGAGACTGGTCGGCTATGCCACCCTTGGTTAGGCAAAACATCTTCATAAGTTGAATGGTCGGATAAACCTGATTCCTAAAGTGACTGGTCGGCCAAAACACTTTACTGGTCAGATAACAATATTTTCTGAAGTGACTGGTCGGACATAATATTTTACCTGGTCGGTCAAATTACTTTCTGACCAGATAAATCAATTTCTTGACCATTAATATCACAACTCCGAAGATTAATTTCAAACCTTTGCACTTCTTGGTCAACCCATTTATTGACTATTAATTGCCACTTGTCACTTTTGATTGCCACGTCATTGAACAAAATTTTGGGGATAACATTTGCCCCCCAAGTTTATTATATGATTTTCTCATATGATAAACTTTTTCTCTAGCTGATAGTTATTCATGTCGTCCAAAAAACTTCCACCCGGTTAGTAACTTTCACTTTTGAAGTAAACCCACAATCGAACTTTTCCTTTAGCCCATCAAACTTGTTTCTTTTACCATTCCTAACCGATCAGATTTATTTTTTCCCTCGGAACCCTTGTGCCTCGGAACCCAAACAACTCCTTGGTAATGCTACTCCTCGGACATGCTGCTCCTCGGACGCACCCCAGCCGCTCGGACACTACCCTAGTCGCTCGGACACCACCCCAGCCGCTTGGACACCCATGCCTATTCGGACATGTTGCTCCTCGGACGCACCCCAGCCGCTCGGACACTACCCTAGCCTCTCGGAAACCACCCCAACCGCTCGAACACCCATGCTTATTCGGACATGTTGCTCCTCGGATGCACCCCAACCACTCAAACACTACGCACAGCCGCTCGGGAACATGGTGCATCTGCTCGAGTAGACAGCATGGCCACTCGGACACCATAGCCACTCGACCGCACACCTGGTTGCTCGGATACACCCCATAGCTGCTCAGTTTTGCATGCTTTTAAGCTTTTGGGCTTGTGCAAAAACTTTAAGGTTCATGCATTTGGGCACCAAAATTTCTTATTATGATTGTTGCTCTCATACTTTTTATCTGGGTAGTAAAATATTTTTACTACTCAGAGAAAATATTTTACTGGGTAGTAAACATTTTTACTGCTCAGAGAAAATATTTTACTAGGTAGTAAATATTTTTTTTGCTCAGAGAAAATATTTTACTGAGTAGTAAATAGTTTTTTTCTTTGCATTCATTTGCTCGTGTTTTTTTTACTCCAGAGACTCATCACCGTTAGTCATGCTCAACGCCAAGCAGTAGACTATAAGAAGCTGGTCAATTGGTGGAAGCCCAGGCAAAGATTGAAAGTATGATTAAGTCTGAAAAATATCTCCAAGAAAAGACTGAGTAGGCTAAGAAAACAATTGTTGACTGAGATAGATCTTTGAAGGAGTTGGTTGATGAGAACAACAAGCAAGTCCAGGCCAATAAGACATTGACCGACCAACTGAAGGAGAAGACTCAAGAAGAACTGACGAGAGGAGTTCCTGGATGTTGACGATGGTGTTAACCAGTTAGGGACTAGTTTACCCAACCAGTAGACACTTTTAGCCAACCTGAGAGCTCTTCCTATCCATCAACAAAGTTTCCTACTCAACTAGTGAAACATGCTCAGCCAACCAGGGAAGTTGTATCTGCTCTCCCGACCAGGCAAACTTTACACGTGACCAGCTGAACTTTGTATATGGCTAGTAGTGTACTCT
The DNA here is from genome assembly GCF_963169125.1 of Humulus lupulus. Lineage (NCBI taxonomy): Eukaryota > Viridiplantae > Streptophyta > Magnoliopsida > Rosales > Cannabaceae > Humulus > Humulus lupulus. The sequence continues at coordinate 126,009,938 of NC_084794.1, forward strand.
TTGTTCTTATTCTTTCATGAAGACAACTGCTACTTAGCAGCTTTGTTATTTTTCTCGTAAGGCCGAGCTTTTGGCAGTTATACTTTACTTTTCTTTGCTAACTTGAAACATTCTAAGTTTTTTTAGACTTAAAAAGTTATAATTTTTTTGTGAATAGTAAAGTCATTCTGATATATGCCTTATATTTTCGCATGAATACTTAGTTTTCTAACTTAGAAATTCTAGACATTTCATAAGTCCCTACTAAGTATAATTTCTCACACTCTTATTACTCTAACATTTTATGAGCATAATGTTTATTGTCACACGAATATTTGCTTCTAACTTGAAAGTTTGAAAAATTCCAAGTTACTTAAGCTTTGTCAAACAAGTTAGCTTAATGGTCGTTTTTGACTTCAAAACTTTACAAGTCAGCCTAAAAACAAATATCTTAACTCGTGCTCTTATTGCCTGTGTTAAGTTATATATCAGTATACCCCATGTGCCCCCCAATTGATCGAGGGTTGAAAGATCCTTGGTCACTTGCTACTTGACCAAATCTGTTCGAGCAGTTAATTACTCGTGGAACACATAGAATATTTGGAAAACATTCGAGCAGTTGAACACTGCTTTAATGTATCGACCAGTTGAACATTGTCTGATTTTACCGACCAGTTGAACACTGTTCGGATAATTAACACACATGCACATTTGTAGCAAGAATCGACCATGCTGCGCGTAGTTGCTTTTATTACTTGTAGATTAAAAAGGACAAAATGTGTCTAATTAACGAGTCTGAAACAACAAAAATTGTTCAAAAAATAAATGACTGGTTAGCAAATAATCAACTCATAAACCAAACTTAAATAACAAGTCAAACAACTTGAAATTAAGCTACCACTCTGAAAGCGGTATTTAGAAATAATATATCCACAGACGCTCGTCGTTCCAGTGGTTCCTGATCAAGCTCCGTTCACCAAATCTGATTCTAGCACTCTCGTTCATGTTGAAGCGTCTGGGCATACCTCTCCCTTGCTTTGTTACTATCCTCAGCCAAGTGTGGACCTCCACATATAGTGTCTAAGGTAAAGTCCACAGGCCTAGGTTGCAAGGATGGAGATCTCTATCGTTTGAACCCAGGATTTCTGCTGCCTCCTTCTCCTTGGGGTGTTTCTGCCCGGTACTTTTTCAACTGGCCCGACCAAAGAAGAAATTATATCTCGTCTTTGAGGTGATTGCATTCATTCATGTCGTGACCATAATCTCCATGGAAATGAGAAAACTTATTCATGTCTCTCTTACTCATCTCTTTCCTGATGGGTGGAGGTTTCTTGTAGGGAACCTCTTCAAGACTAGCAAGATATATTTATGCCCGGCTGGCCGAGAGAGTGGTGTAATTAATGAACTGAGGCTCATACTTGGTTGGTTTTTCGTTTGAACTCGAATTAGCCTTCTTTTCTTCATGGCGGTCAGACCCGTTATTCCAACGTTTCTTTCCACCATTCTTAGGAGGGTCAGCCAATCTTCCCGGATTGTTTATGCCATTCTCCTCTTTCTCGATTGCATCATCCAATTTCATATACTTGTCCACTCGGTCAAGAAATTGTTGAAGTTTTGAAATTGGGTTTCTATGTATACTATCCCACAAAGGGCTTCGATAAGTGATTCCAGAGGATATGGAAACCATCTTCCCCTCGTCTCCTACAGCAGTTGCTCTATTGGCTTCTCTCATGAATCTCTGTATATAATTCTTTAAAGACTCATCCTTTCCTTGTTTGATATCTGCAAAGTGGTTGGCATAAACAGGTGGAGTCTGAGCAGCGCTGAACTGTCTACAAAACTCCTTCCTGAAAGTTTCCCAAGAGGTAATGGAATTCGGCTTGAATTTCCAATACAATTCATGGGTAGTATCGGATAATGTAGTCGAAAAGACCCTACACCGGTAATCATCACTTACTCCGAGCAGCTCCATTTGGTCTTCAAATCTCCCAACATGTCTAATGGGATCTGCCTTTTCTGTATATATTGGCAGCACCGGTGCTTTATACTTTGCTGGCGGCTGGGCTGCTCTGATCTGAGCACAAAATAGACTGCCACTCCAGTGGTCTACAGCATCCACCCTGGAAGGTCGTTTTGATAAACCTTGAACTGCAGTTGTTAGCGCGTCAAGCTGAGCTTGGATGGCTGGTGCAATCAACGGGGTTCCAATGTCTTGACCGCCTGGTCGGGCATTACTAACTGGTGCACTGTCGTCAAGTATTTCTACTTGACTGGTGGGGCGGTTCAGATCTTTCCCTTCGACCGGGATGGTCTTCCTCTTGTTGGTGACAACATCATCCTTCTGGGAAGCATGTTCTCCTAGCCGATCGAACACTGTACCTTTCGATTTTTCAGAAGCCTTACTACGCGGGACCTGCTCTCTCCCACTACGCTGCTGGCCGGGATGTAGTGGAGGCTTCTCGGTACGTCCCGGGCAGTCTTTTCCTCCTTGCTGGTCAGTGCCTTCCTTTTCCTTTTCTCTTGACCGGTTGGTCTGATGACTGTCCCCCTCGTCTCGACCATGTCCATCTTTGTAGCTAGGAGTTTTTTTTATCTTGAGGAGCTTTGGTTTGGTTGCTTGCAAGTGGAGTGTGCTTACTATCCGACCGATAACTTTCTGATCGGGAGTTTTCCGACCAGTGACTTCTAGAAGGGGTTTTAGAGTTCTCCCTTTGTTTTGATGCAGTTCTAGAGCGGACTCCGTCATCTGCCTGACCAGTTTGATTGCTTTGACTCTGGTCAAGTCCCCGATAGTCCATCGTTCCAACAGGGGACTTCCGACTAGCGTTGTCCTTACGTGCTTCTTGGGCAGCTGCTTGTGCCGCGCCTTGAGCATTGGCTTGGGCCAATTGGGTAGCCGCTTCTAGAGCAAGTGCTGCTTCATGATGTCTCCGGTCAGCCTCCTCCTATCGTCGCCTAATCTCTTCACTCCTAGCATCCATCTCCTATTTTTGCTGCTCCAATGCAACCTTTTGCCTGGCCATTTCCTCGGCGAAAGAATCCTACCGAGCTTTGAATTGCATCATCTCCTCTTGGAAAGCGCCTATTGCTTCCTGGAGTTGTTCAACTTCTGGAGTGGTTTCCTCGAGAAAGACCCTGGGCTCAGTCTCAGGGTTCTGAGGTCCAGGACCTTCTGCTCTAGCAGGCTCTTTTGATGTACCTGTCTTTTTGGAGGCCATGCTGGTATTCTTGGGAGCCATATTGGTAGGATAGCAGTGTATCTCTCTATTCAGGCTCTCAATGAAAGCACCAAAAATGTTGACCACGATTTTGGCCAATGACGAATAGACGTCAATACTACAATAAGCCTTGAATAGAAAGCAAATAACACCAGTAATTTTTATAGCGGTTCAGCCCCAATTTGTTGGTAATAGCCTAATCCACTTGAAGTTGTGATATATGTATCCTACACTTAAGATCAGATAAACTTGAGTCAACTGAGTTTATTAAGTCTAAGTAGAAAAATACAGAGTTTCTCTCTCTATAGAATACAAGCTTTCTCTCTCTAAGCTCTCTTAGAAAATGCCCCAAGAATGCCCCAAGTAACAGTCCCAAAGTCTCAAAATGATCCGTCCCCCCAAAATGATACCATGAGCCGTTTATTTATAGGCTCATGGATCATACATGAGAAATATCCCGTTTTGACGGGGTCCTTGGTTGTTTCAACCGACTTTAATTAATAAATAATAAACAAATTTAAAATACAATGATAAGCAATTACTTCGGGATATCTGAGAAATTCTCGCGGTAGTTACGGATGACTCTAACTGAAGCTGTTACCGAAACCTTACTGGAGAGTCACTGGGCTGAGTTTCTGATCTGTCCGGTAAGCCAACTTTACTCCCTGAAGTGAGATTGGTCTGCTATGTCACCCTTCTGGTTAGGCAATACATCTTCATAAGCTGACTGGCCAGATAAACCTGATTCCTAAAGTGACTGATGGCCAAAACACTTTACTGGTCGGGCAAAACACTTTACTGGTCGGATAACACTATTTTCTGAAGTGACTAGTCGGACATAATTTTTTACCTGGTCGGTCAGATTACTTTCTGACAAGATAAATCAATTTCTTGATCATTAATATCACAACTCCGAAGATTAATTTCAAACATTTGCACTTCTTGGTCAACTCATTTATTGACTATTAATGTGTCATTCACTACCATGCATTACCACTTGTCACTTTCGATTACCACGTCATTTAATGAAATTTTGGGGATAACATTACTAAAAATACATTATTTTACGTTTATGTGATAAACAAGTTTCACTTTATTACTTCAATAATTATATGAGTTATTTTTTAGTGTCAAGAATAATATTTTATTCTAATTTTGAATTATTCGAAATCTACAAAATAAAATATACATATAATCTATAGTTTAACAAATAAAGAAAATTGATATTGAATAATGTAAGCACAATGCCAGCATGAGAAGTGTTATTTTATAGTTTCTTATCATAAAATATTTATGATGCATTATTTATATTTATATGATAAATTATTTTCTTTATTCATGATAGATAATTAAGTTATGTATTAAATATTTTTGAATGTCAAAAATGAAATTTTTATTTTTGAATCTTTAGAAATGTTCGAAATTTTCAAAGAATAAAACTTGCAAACTATAGTTGTAATTTGAAATGTTAAAATTAAAAAGATTAACATTTAAAAGATTATTAATTAAAGGTTTTTATTATTTTTCATAAAATACAAAAAATTTCTCAATGATTGATATTACACAAACAATAGGAGGCATCAAATTTTTAATTGTTAAAAAATTTAAAATCGAATAGAATACATTTGAAAAGTTCAATAAATAAAATATAAGATATTTTCTAACTAGTCATATGAAGAGTTCATATTTGACTATTAGATATATTTATATATTGAATTCTCTCTACAAAATAGAGTTATTTTACCACTTTTTATGTGCTAATTGTTGCTTAATTCTTGAGTTTTTAATTGATTTATTAAGTTTTTAAGTAATTTTGAATTTATTAGGTTTATTTTGATTTTATATATTTTTGTGTGTTTTTATAGTTATTTTGTTGTAAAATGTTGTAGTTAATTATTTAAATTATTTTGTCTAGTTAGAAGTAAAAAAAATGTGTGTTTTATTGAAACTAAATGTTAAATTAAATTAAATTTTAATTAATATTTTCAATGAATTGATATGATTTATTAGATAATTGAAAATATTTGATTTTGATTTAATTTATGTTTATTTTGTTATGAATTTTGGTGTATTTTTGCTCTTGAAAAGCAAGAATAATGAAGAAAAAAATGGCATTTCAAGAAAAAGAAAGTAAAAATGTGGCATTTTCTCAAAGGGGCCAACAACAACATCCCATTTGCCCAGGCCCATGGAGCCACTCCTGCACCTGCACCCAAAGGCCCATTCCAGCCGCTGGCCCAAACCACCTCACCAAGCCCACAGCTCCTTGCAGCCGCATCCAAGCTTCTCTCCAGCAAGCCAGCCAACGCCTCACACTTCCTCACCAACCATTACTTCAGCCAACATGCCCCAGCCTTCACACAGCCACCAAAAGCCACAAAGTAATTTTTTCTTGAGCCCATAAAATTACCCAATATTCTCTTGTCCCCTATACCAAAAATGCCAACTTTTTACCCCACTTTCTACACATTTTACCCCAAAACATCATTATTACACTCTATAATTTACCCATATTTGCCATATTATAATTAATTAAATTAATTTAATCAATTTCATTAATTTAAATTGATTATTTTAATACCTCATTTTGGCTATAAATATGGAGTTTTGAAGACCATTTAGGGTGGCAATTTTGGAGGGGAGGTTACCATACCACAATTTCTACATATTCAAACCTCTCAATTCTCTTCTTCTTTTTCTTCTTCATTGTTGTAAATTTTCTATGTGTTTTTAGAGGAAAATTTTGGGGGTTCATCCTCCAAATTTTCCTATTTATGTTTGTAATTTTTAGTTTGTATTGGCTATTGTAGTTATGAGTTTCTAATCTTTTTAAGATTATTAAGGTGATGATGAAACAATATGTAACTAGATAATGTTTATTTTGTATGTTGATTTCCCATTTTGTGCAACAAAGTTTATGGATTTTTCTTCTCCAAATATCTTCTTTCATCTTAAATATCATGTATTTTGGATTGTTAGCACATATTTACACTTTGTTCTTCATTAGTGCAAAAACATAATATTCTTTGTGTAAGATGTGTCATTAAATTGTACACATCCATGCTTAGAACAAAAATATTATGTTTTGCTTATAAATAATATTTATTAATTTATTTGTTATTTCATTAGATTGATTTACACTAAATACTTTGAAATTATAATTTTGAAAAGTGAAGAAAAATCTTATCTTTTTAGAAGTAATTTGTGCTTAAAATTATAAATCTATTTAGAAAATGATAGTTTAATTTATGTTAACTATCACTAAAACTTGGGAATTAATGTACTTATAAATATTATTGAACTTATATTTTGTGGATTCTAATCCTTAATAATTTTATTTTACCACCTTGTTTACAATTATTAATTTAGTAATATATATTGTCTTTAATTTCTATATTATTGTCTTTTATTTTTATTTTCATTATTCAAAAATATCTTCAATCTTTGGAGCTAGGTTAGAATTTGTTAATTTTGGTTTAAAATAGTTTTCTTTTCGATTTTAGACAACTCATTTGGGTTCGACATCTTTGCTTACACGATCACTATTCTATATGAACGATTCGTGCGCTTGCGAGTTATAAATATTTAAAACATACCTGTTTTGGGTCCATCAAGTTTTTGGCGCCGTTGCAAGAGAAAAGAAACAAATTTATCTCAAGGTTAGTCAATTCTTCTACTAGTTATTTTAATTTTTGCACCTTAAAAAAAACTATATAAAAAATATATATTCATATAAAAACTAAAAAAAAAAAAAGATAAAAATAAAATTTGGGACGGTTCTACCACCCATAAAATAAATATACTTATATTTCTATATTTATTGTTTTTTTATAGTTAACGGCACTTGTGCCTCCTATCTATCCTTTTAATTTTTATAGTCGATGACACTTGTGCCTCCTAATTTTGTTATAATTTTGTTGTAATTTATCTTGTTGTTATTTTTATTTTTGTTATTTTTGCAAGTTACTAGTTGATGGCAATTTTGCCTCCTAGTCTTTTATTTTGTGTTTTAGTTGATGGCACTTGTACCTCCTAATTTTTTTTCTTAATTTTGTTATGGTTGATGGCATGCTATGCTTCCCTACTCTTGCCTAATTTTTAATAATCTTATTTAATTTTACCTTATTCTTCATTGTCGTTTATCATATTATTTTGAAAGAAAAAAAAGCTTAAATCTTGTCCTAGCTCTTGTTTTCATACTTTAATATTGTTAATGGTATCTTAATTTTTTTTTTTTTTTTTGTGTTTAGTACTCTTCTTAAGTTCTGTTATAATTTTTTTTTAAAATCTCTTGAAATGGATCATTTGAATTATAGTTGGAATTCTGAGTACAACTATTATGAGCACTCAAATTTAAATTATGGAGAAACTAATGATATGTATGATATGCACGAATCTTTTTATATCCATTTTGCCCCCGCCTATAATCCAATTTTTTCATGGAGTCATACCCAATCTCCAATAGGGCATGAATTCAACATGCATACTCAAAGTCATGTCCAATCTGACCTATCATATCTCATTCAACAAGAAACGAGCCCATCTTTAGAGGATACCCTACAACAGTTCATGCAATCAACCTACCAAATCTTACTATCCCAGTCTCAGTCAATCTCAAAAATTAAGACAATAGTAGGACAACTTGCAACTGTTATAGAGTCGGAAAAACAAGTTTACCCCAACCAACACATTCCCAATCCAAATAGTCAAATTGAAAGTGAAAAGGAGAATAAAGTTGTTGAAGAACTTGTAATATTCATCCAATCCCCTAATGAAACAAAAGAGTTGGATGAAATAATTTTTAAAACTCATGAGGAAAATGAAAAAGATATAATTATATCTCAAGAGCCCATAATTGAACAAAGTTGTATATCTACTCAAAATGAAAATGAGCTTAATATAGATATGCAATTTTTGCATTTTATTGATATTCCATTAAAATTGCATATTTCTGAATTTCTTGTAGGTGTGATGTTATCAATTATTATTTATGGCATTTGCATCAAAGTCATAACTCACTCTACAAATGAAAATCTACACCATCGATTGGGTGTAGGTTGAAAGAAAAAAAATTATTATAGTCGAGCTAAAGACTATAAACTAAAGCGCTTTGTGGGAGGCAACCCATACTTTTTATGTTTAATTTTATATTTCACTTTTGTTGTGTGTTTTGTTTCATGTTTTTCAAAAAGCTTGAAGGAGACTTCTTGCCCAAAAAGAAAATAAGAGAAGACAACAAAAGAGCCAAATCAAGGAAGCATTCATCAAAGGGAGTAGTTCTTAATTTTTTCCATTTTATTAAACATTAAGGACAATGTTTCATTTAAGTTTTGGGGTAATGTGTATCTATTTTTCTTTGTGTTTATGTGTGTTTTTCTTTGTATTTATGCATGTTTTTCATTGGTTGTAAAACCCAAAAAAAAAAATTATTTTCTTTAATTTTTTTTCTTTTTGTTTTTATGTGATTTTCATTTGTTATATATATATATGGGTGCACTCTTAATGGTTACTACCTATAGATGGTTACTTTAATATTAACCATTGGATTAAGATCAATGGTTCATATTTATAGTTGTTAATTAATATTTCTAAAAATAAATTTTGATTTTTTCAAATTTTTGGAAGGGTTACCTGATGAAAAATGTGTATTTATTATGAAAATATAATATTGTAAATTTTTTCATTTTTTAAATGTATGTCAATTTCTAAGTATAACTAGTGTTTCTCATTGGTTGAATACACCATTAATTATGGCAAAAAACAATAACTAAATTCGAAATTAATATAGAAAAAAAAAATTACCTGTTGGTGACTTGCTATACCAAGTCACTATGTTGTCACATCATCATAATTGTTAGTACCCATCTATGGGTAGTAACCATTGAAAAGTCTTCCATATATATATATATATATTCCTTGTTTTGTTTGAAAAAAAAAGATTGGTGATTTTCATTTTCTAATGATAAGAATTATGATTGAAATTATTCTTAGTTCTTAGAAAAATATAAATAATTATTAAGCTTTACTTTTAATTTTTAAGTTAGTTTTGTTTAAATATATATTTTTCATAATAGGTCACTTTTCTATTCTATTCGATTTTGTGATATTTGGATATAGTTTATTTAAACATTAAATTCTTTAAATCTCTAAAAAAAAAATTGAAAAATCCTAGAATTTACTTGATTATCTCTTGAGGTTTAATTTATTTTTGTTTGCATAAGCTTCTCTAAATGTTTGCATGATGATTTAATATTTTTGTGTTTGTATGTTAAGTATATATTTTGAAAACAATTTTAACTTTTCAAATTAATTACATAAGCTTTACTTTTATTTGTGATTTTCTTTGAACTATTTCTGTTATGTAATCTTTGACGAAAACATTAGACATCACCAATTAAAAAAAAATTGCGTGTGTTTTTAATTTTTCTTTTGCTCGATGACTTGCAAATTATTAAGTTTGGGGGTGTGATAACTCTACAAAATAGAGTTATTTTACCACTTTTTATGTACTAATTGTTGCTTAATTCTTGAGTTTTTAATTGATTTATTAAGTTTTTAAGTAATTTTGAATTTATTAGGTTTATTTTGATTTTATATATTTTTGTGTGTTTTTATAGTTATTTTGTTGTAAAATGTTGTAGTTAATTATTTAAATTATTTTGTCTAGTTAGAAGTAAAAAAAAATGTGTGTTTTATTGAAACTAAATGTTAAATTAAATTAAATTTTAATTAATATTTTCAATGAATTGATATGATTTATTAGATAATTGAAAATATTTAATTTTGATTTAATTTATGTTTATTTTGTTAGGAATTTTGGTGTATTTTTGCTCTTGAAAAGCAAGAATAATGAAGAAAAAAATGACATTTCAAGAAAAAGAAAGTAAAAATGTGGCATTTTCTCAAAGGGGCCAACAACAATATCCCATTTGCCCAGGCCCATGGAGCCACTCCTGCACCTTCACCTGCACCCAAAGGCCCATTCCAGCCGCTGGCCCAAACCACCTCACCAGGCCCACAGCTCCTTACAGCCACGTCCAAGCTTGTCTCCAGCAAGCCAGCCAACGCCTCACACTTCCTCACCAACCATTGCTTCAGCCAACACGCCCTAGCCTTCACACAGCCACCAAAAGCCACAAAGCAAATTTTTCTTGAGCCCATAAAATTACCCAATATTCCCTTGTCCCCTATACCAAAAATGCCAACTTTTTACCCCACTTTCTACATATTTTACCCCAAAACATTATTATTACACCCTATAATTTACCCCTATTTTCCATATTATAATTAATTAAATTAATTTAATCAATTTCATTAATTTAAATTGATTATTTTAATACCTCATTTTGGCTATAAATATGGAGTTTTGAATACCATTTAGGGTGGCAATTTTGGAGGGGAGGTTACCATACCACAATTTCTACACATTCAAACCTCTCAATTCTCTTCTTATTTTTCTTCTTTGTTGTAAATTTTCTGTGTTTTTAGAGGAAAAATTTGGGGGTTCATCCTCCAAATTTTCCTATTTATGTTTGTAATTTTTAGTTTGTATTGACTATTGTAGTTATGAGTTTCTAATCTTTTTAAGATTATTAAGGTGATGATGAATCAATATGTAACTAGATAGTGTTTATTTTGTATGTTGATTTCCCATTTTGTGCAACAAAGTTTATGGATTTTTCTTCTCCAAATATCTTCTTTCATCTTAAATATCATGTATTTTGGATTGTTAGCACATATTTACACTTTGTTCTTCATTAGTGCAAAAACATAATATTCTTTGTGTAAGATGTGTCATTATATTGTACACATCCATGCTTAGAACAAAAATTTTATGTTTTGTCTTATAAATAATATTCATTGATTTATTTGTTATTTCATTAGATTGATTTACACTAAATACTTTGAAATTATAATTTTGAAAAGTGAAGAAAAATCTTATCTTTTTAGAAGTAATTTGTGCTTAAAATTATAAATATATTTAGAAAATGATAGTTTGATTTATTTTAACTATCACTAAAACTTGGCAATTAATGTACTTATAAATATTATTGAACTTATATTTTGTGGATTCTAATCCTTAATAATTTTATTTTACCACGTTGTTTACAATTATTAATTTAGTAATATATATTGTTTTTAATTTCTATATTATTGTCTTTTATTTTTATTTGCATTATTCAAAAATCTCTTCAATCTTTGGAGCTAGGTTAGAATTTGTTAATTTTGGTTTAAAATAGTTTTCTTTTCGATTTTAGACAACTCCTTTGGGTTCAATATCCTTGCTTACACGATCACTATTCTATATGAACGATTTGTGCGCTTGCAAGTTATAAATATTTAAATCATACCTGTTTTGGGTCCATCAAACAACTAGAAAGACTGGACAAACCTCGGGTGCTGCACCAACCCAGCCTCCTCCATAAAATGTAGCTGAAGATGAGCAACAATTGGAATTCGAAGAGGAGGAAATAGATTCTAAGACATTAAGGATGACACTGATTGTGTTGCAGGAAGAGTTAGCCAATCTGAGGGCTAATCAGGAAAATGTTGCTGAAACGATGGCGTTGCAGTAGAGAGAAATTGATAGGCAACGCCAAGAACTGAATGAAAGGCAGGCCGACATGGATTGCCGACAGAGGGATGCCACTATCGCTCTGGAGGCAACCATTTAGTTGGCTCGAGGATAGCCTACGCCAACTACAACAAGATCAGCCACCCAGTGTACTATCATAACAAGGTCCACATTCATATTGTTCACAACATCACCACACTCTGCCTCAACCAGCGAGCCCTCAGAGGCCAGAGCAGCCTCATGCAGCTCAACATGATATTCCGTTTCAAGATCCTGAGTAGCAACCTCCTTCTTGCGCTGGTCGAGATGATTCCCAAAAGCAAAGTCAAAATAGGGCCGGGCAGCCTCCTTGAAGCCCTAGATGCCAGACTGCTGAAGAGCCAAATCCACCGAGCATGGGACAACGTCCTTCTACTGGCAGGTGATAGGTTGAATCAGATCCTACGGTCAGGGGCCCCCCACGACATAATAATGCTCGGGGACCCACCAACCAACATAGGCCTCCACCTGACGGACGAGACATGCCAGCGAGGGAAGGGGAAATAGCGCGATCCGCAGGTCGCACCATAGTTGGTCACATTTTAGGGATGGTCATGACTATAATGAAGCAGATTTCGGCAGAGGAAATGCTGGTCGAGGGCAAGGAGATAGGGGTGGGGAATGTAATCCCCCACCAAGAGAGAATCAACCGACAAGTCAGAATGCTGGGGGGCAGCCTAGGCAACCTAGATCGACTGGGCGCTAATGAGCAAAGGTGTAGGGATGAGGATTTGAGGGACATACTCAATGACAGATGGGAAAGGCACGACAAGTATGCCCCTCCAGCACCGATCTCCCCAATAATACCAGAGGTTGTACAGGCCCAGTTTGATGCACTGAATCAGGTTGTCTAGCAGCTAGTGGGGGGTCGAACGTCCCACATTGAGTATGACTGGAGAAGAGGCACTCCATTTATACAAAAAATAGTGACGGCCGAGACTCCAAGAAAATTTAAGATGCCAGTATTACCCAATTTCAATAGATTTGGAGACCTAGTATCTCATGTGAATAAATTCGAGATATAAATGGACATCCAGAAGGTGTCAGATGACGCTTGATGAAAAGTCTTTCCGGGCACCTTATCCGATACTGCTCAGGAATGGTTTTTTAAATCCCCTCCTACTAGCATAGTGTCTTAGGAAATGTTCGTGAAAGAGTTTTACAGCCAGTTTTACACTGGTCGAGTACATCCGACCGAAGCCAACCAACTGGTCGAGATATGCCAGAAGGAGGGCGAAACCTTGAAGGCGCATGTCCAGTGTTTAATGCGAGCCACTGCTGAGGCTAAGACAGTTGGTGATGAGGGGAAGATGATGGCACTTACTGCTGGAATACGATGCCATTCATCCCTCTAGAACTGTTTAAGGAAAAATGGGGTAAAGAGCACCCAAGAATTCCTGGACCGAGCAAACAATTGCCAACGAAGGGAAGGCGCCCGCAGATGACCAGGGTCCGAAAGAAGATCCCACTAAAGCCGCCAATGGGTCTTGGAAACCCAATGTCAACGACAAAAATAACGAGAAAAATGGAGGAAAAAGGGCGAACCACAAGCCGTCAACATCTGAGAACAAGCGCCCTAAAAGTAACAGATATGAGCCGAGGTTCACCAATTACACAGCCCTAGTCGAAAGCAGAGCAAAAGTGTACCAGGCTACTAGCACCACTATTCCTTTCAAGCGACCATCCCCAATCAAGAAAGATATCTCCAAGAGAGATACAACCAAGTTCTGTCATTTTCAGAATGACTATGGACATGACACCAACGAGTGCAACCAGCTTAAAGATGATATTGAATTCCTTATCAGACAAGGACACCTGAGAAGACATGTGCGAGCCCCTGGAGGTTCTCAGCGAGAGGCTCAAGGGGGCAACGAGCAGGCACCTATACGCCAACGCTCGCCTCCTCTACAGCTAGCTCCAGTTGCTGGACCATTGCTGACCATCTGCAACGGCCCACACCTGGCAGGTGATAGTGGAAAGGCAATGGAATGATACGCCTGAACCTTGCAACATGACCGGGCCATTGAAATGTTGAACGTAGAGGAGCGAACTCCCAAAAAATCTCGAACAGAGGAAGAACTAATAACTTTCTATGAGCTTGACGCTCAGCATGTCCGGTTTCCCCATTCGGATCCTCTAGTCGTGGACATCCAGATCGCTAATATGATGGTTAAGCGGGTGTTAGTGGATATAGGGAGCTCAGTAAACATTTTGTACAAATCTTCGCTGGAGAGGATGAAGTTATTAGTGTAGGATTTGGAGCCATGCAACCAAACTATTTATGGTTTTTCTGGCGAAGGGCTCGCACCAACCGGGTCGATCAGGCTTCCAGTCACAGCAGGGACTGCACCTGCGAACAGGATATTACTCACTACTTTTATAGTAGTCGATTTTCCTTCTGCATATAATGCTATGATTGGAAGACCTATTTTAGTCGACCTGCGAGCCGTGACCTCGGTTTGGCACCTAGCCATGAAGTTTCCAACCGACGCAGGGGTAAGATGCGTGTTGGGAAACCAGCGAGAAGCGTGAGAATGTTATAATTCCTCAATTACCAAGGCAAAAAAGGGCAGATCGGGGGAAAAAGCTGAGAAAAGGCTGCTGTTGGTGAATGAACTACTTGCCCAATCAGGTGAGCAAGTCACCAAATAGGGTGTTGCCCAAAGTGAGGATAGGGATTTAGATCCTTGGTTTGGGGATTTTGAAGAAGATGTAGGACCAATGGAGGACCTTGAGGAGGTCCAACTTGATGAGGCAGATCCGACCAGGGTTGTGAAAGTCGGTAAAAACTTAGAGACAACAACAAAGAAAAAACTGGTGGAATTTTTAAAGAAGAACCATGAGGTATTTTCCTGGTCGCATAAGGATATGGTTGGGATCGACCCAGCAGTTATCAGCCATGTCTTGAATATAGATAAAAATTTTCCACTAATACAACAAAAGAGGAGGTTGCTCGACAAAGATAGATCAAAGGCGTTAAAAGAGGAAGTCGAGAAGCTAAAGGAGAACAGATTCATTAGGGTGGCGTTTTATCCATCTTGGGTCTCTAATCCTGTAATGGTTCCCAAACCAAATGGCAAGTGGAGGACGTGCGTGGATTTCACAAACCTTAATAAAGGTTGTCCGAAGGATTGTTTCTCACTCCCAAGGATCGACCAGCTAGTCGATGCTACATCAGGGCATGAGATATTATCATTCATGGATGCATACTCTGGGTACAATCAAATCAGTATGCACCCACCCGATGAGGATCACACTAGCTCTCGAATTGATACAAGGCTTTACATTTATAAAGTAATGCCTTTTGGTTTGAAAAACGCTGGTGCGACTTACCAGCGACTAGTCAATCACATGTTCAAAGAGTTGATTGGTGTTAATGACATGCTGGTTAAGTCGAAGAAGGCAGGAGAACACATTGGGGACCTGCAAGAGTGCTTCAGCGTCTTGAACAAATATCAGATGAAGTTGAATCCCCTTAAGTGTTCCTTCGGAGTTGGATCCAGGAAATTTTTGGGGTTCATTGTGAACTCGCGAGGTATCGAAGCTAATCCTGAAAAGATCAAGGCCCTGATCGAGATGAAGTCGCCAGCTAAAATTAAAGATGTTCAAAGCCTAACTGGGAGGATTGCCACTTTGAGTAGATTCATTTCTAAGTCAACAGACAAGTGCATTCCACTTTTTAATCTACTTAGGGGCAACAAGAAGTTTGAGTGGACAAAAGAGTGCGAGCGGGCTTTCCAGGTGTTAGGAACGAGTTTCCTAATACGCAGCAGAATGGTGGTGTGGTTGGCCCAGTGTACAACAAAAATTTTGTAACATATTTAAACTACCTTTAAATATGCGGATCCATTAATATACATACATTAATCATAAACAAGATACTAATAGAAATCATACCTCTTGAAGCATATCAAGTGTCCTTGCTATCTTTTCGTATTTAGAACGACCTTCCTATCCAAGCCGCTCCACGTACTCACACCAAGATCTTCCAAAGCGTTCTCTACACCTCAAGAAATGTGTGGGCACTTAGAGAATGAAGGATAGTTTATTTGTGATTCTACTTGATGTACTCAACGCATGAGATCAAGATAATAGGCCTGAGAATTGGTTCTTTATTTTCAGGGAGAGAGAAAACTATCGTTCTATTTTTCACAGAGCGATTGTTCAGAGTAGTCTCACTCTCTTCACTTTTCTTATCAGAATGATTTTCTGATCAGTCATAATTAACAGAAAAAATTCAAAATTTAAAAATTAAATCTGTAACCATTTTACAATTTAATTTTTAATTAATTAATTATTCCATTAATGAAAAAATCCAAAAAACCAATTTTTTGAATTATCCATTAATTAATTAATTAAACAAATAAAATTGAAAATCTCATCCCTGAAAATGCCAGCCCTTACACGCCACACACAGTCCTGGACTGTCTGTGAACGTGTAGCTTCCTAATTTCTAGGGATATTGGTTTTAAAAATTTTATTTAATTATTTATTCAAATTTCTTTGTCAGATAAGATCTAACAACCTGATAGCTAATTCAAATTTGAATTCAAATTAATTATCTTTTTAATTAATTATCAAATATAATTAATTATTTGAATAAATATCAATCTTTTAAATTCAAATCCAATTTGAACTTATCATATTATTTTCTCCCACTCAAATAAAGATATTTAATTAATTCTACTAATTAATTAAACCCAAATTTTTGAAATTAAATATTTAATTTATTATAATTTCAAAAAATTATAATTAATTAATTATTTAATTAAATTTCGAAAATTAATTTAATTATTTAATATAATTTCGAAAATTATATAATAATTAAATATTAATTAATTTGGTTAACTACAACTAATTTGTAATTAATTAATTAATCACCATTATCATATAATTGCATATTTGGCCTGAAGAACAAATTTATTCCTAAATATGTCTTTAAACTATTTTCCCTTCATATCAACTCTTACCTTGAACAGTGTTGATAGAGCCGTTATGGGGACCTATGGACCTATAATTCCAAGCTCCAATAAATTTGAGATTATTAATTAAACTCTTTAATTAAATAATCTTAATTTATTAATCTCATGATTATTCCACTATAAATATGAGATTGAACTCTTGTAATTATAGACATTTCATTTACTAAGTACTTTATAATCATAAAGCGTCCATTGATTTAATCATTGCATACAACTTGACCCTCTAATAATGGTTCATAATTAATCGGGAATAAAATTACCGTTTTACCCTTTTAATTATGTCTTGTTTCCTTAAGTACCATTGACTCTACTAGTGAAGGTTAATTCATAACTAAATTATGAATTTGAGCTCAATAACCTTTCAGTCCCAAAAGTCAACCCTTAAGAGAACCATCATTCAATCTCTTGCGAGAAGGTATAGATTCCATATCTGTATACTATGTCCCCAGCCATCTATATTAATGAGTTCCCAAAACAAAAGTTTTTAGCCTGATCATTCTGACAGACCCTAACAAGTGAATCAAAGAACTCATATAACATAAACAGGAGTTCATAGTAACCTCAGGATTAAGATCTATTTGTATATGATCATCAGTTGATATATTTAATTAATACTTCGAAATGGTATTTAACTAAGTATTAATAAACATATCTGGTCCAGTTCTATATATTCTCTAATATATAAAGCACCTCCACTAAAGTTTCCTACCACACTAGTGATCCGGATCTAGATCACATGTATTCATAATACTAGTGGACCGTACTTGCAGTAATTAATCTAAAGATTCCATAACTTTATTTTACTGCGAACTATTCAAGTTCATTTATCTCAAACACAATCCTCTCGTACTAATACGTGTTTGAGATTACATTCATGAACTTAGGAATTTTCCTGATATTTACATAATATTATCATAGAATAATATAGTCCAAAAAATATATGCATAACAAATTCAATTTATTTATTTATTTCATAAAAACAATGTCCACTACATATGCTTTCAGGGCACATTTCCAACACCAGGCTCTAAAGTCTCATATGTCGCAACCACCGATTTTTTCCAAGCCGGTTGAGAAAGAAACTTTGTTCATCTATTTGGCAGTCACCGAGTATGTTGCTAGAACTGTCCTGATCAGAGAGAAGGAACATGTTCAAAAAGATGTGTATTATATAAGCAAAAGGCTAGTAGGAGCAGAGTTGTGATATCTACCCATTGAGAAATTAGCCTATTTCTTAATTTTGGCCTCCAGAAAGTTACGACCATACATCCAAGCTCACCCCATCGTAGTACTCACCGACCAGCCACTACGGCAAGTCCTGCAGAAACCAGAAGCCATTGATCGATTTTTGAAATGAGCGGTTAAACTTGGATAGTTCAATATTTCTTACTCGTGCACGAGCAGCTGTGAAGGGACAGGCTCTAGCAGACTTTGTCGCAGAACTTACTAGGCTCCAGGATACCGAGCCGATAGAAGAGCCTGAACTCCAAAGCCAAACTCCTTCCTGGAAGTTGTTTGTAGATGGCTCTTCCAACGAGCACAATGCTGGAGCAGGTTTGATCTTAGTCATGCCCGAAGGACATCAATTCCACTGTGCAATCAGATTCGACTTCACAACATCCAATAACGAAGCCGAATACGAAGCTCTACTTGCAGGATTAAGATTAGCCAAGGACATGGATATAAAGTCACTTGAAATCTACAGTGACTCCCAGTTAGTGGTTAATCAAATTATTGGAGAATATCAAGCCCGGTGTCTTAAGATGGTTGCTTATTTGAACAAAGCAAAGGACTTATTGGCGCAGTTCGAAAAATATACTCTCCAGCAAGTACCTCGCGACCAAAACTCAAACGTTGATACTTTGGCCAAGTTAGCAAGCGCGAAAGATGCTGACACCTTGAATATAGTACCTATTGAACATTTGTCCACACTGAGTATTCAAGCAGAAGAGTCTTCCCTGGTGATCCAAGCACCAGACACATGGATGACGCCCTTTATTGAATACTTAGAGCATGGAGTGCTACCGACAGACAGAAACAAAGCAAGAACCATTCAGAGACAGTTGGCTCGATTCATTCTGGTCGATGGTGTTTGTACAGGAGAGGGTACTCAATGCCACTTCTAAGGTGTGTTTCAAAGGAAAGGCCAAGGAATTAATGCGAGAAGTCCATGAAGGTTTTTGCGGAGATCATGCTGGGGGGCAGAGTTTATCAAAAAAGATCCTAAGGCAAGGATACTTCTGGCCAACGATGAATGAAGACTCTGTGGATTTTTTTCGGAAGTGTGACAAGTGCCAAAGGTTCTCCAAGATACCGCGAGCAGCCCCTAATGAGCTAAAACAGATGCAAAGTCTGTGCCCATTCGCAGTATGGGGGATAGATTTGATCGGGTCTTTACCCACGGGAAAAGGCAACGTCTAGTATGATGTAGTTGCTGTTGACTACTTCACAAAGTGGGCCGAAGCTGAGCCACTTGCAACAATAACGACCAAGAAGGTGCTAGATTTTGTGGTAAAAAATATCGTGTGTCGCTATGGGTTGCCAAGAAAGATTGTCTCAGATAATGGCACACAATTTGACAGCGATTTGTTCATAGATTTTTGCGAAATTCACGGGATTATCAAGAGTTTTTCTTCAGTAGCTTATCTGCAAGCAAACGAACAGGTTGAAGCTGTCAATGAGACACTGAAGGATACCCTGAAGAAAAGGCTTGAAGAAGTGAAGGGGGCATGGATAGAACAGTTACTTGAAGTCCTTTGGTCATATAGAACATCTCATCGAACAGCAACGGGCCATGCTCCATTTTCTTTGGCCTATGGATATGAATCCACGTTGCCTGTTGAATTAGACCCACCATCACATAGAAGGTTGGCATACGATCAAAGTATTAATAATCAGTTATTGATAGAATCTTTGGATGTGGTCAATGAAAGGCGCGAGCAAGCTCAACTCCGAGTAGCAGCTTACCAACAAAAGGTCGCTCGATATTTCAACTCTAAAGTACGTGAAAGAAAATTTAACGAGGGAGATTTGGTACTTAGAAGATATTTCTTAACACCCGCGATCAAGCTACCGAAATGCTTGGACCTAACTGGGAAGGTTCGTATCAAATTGAAGAAGTCCTCCAACTAGGCACCTATAAACTTGCTCGCTTAAAGGGAGATCTCATTCCTTGCTATTGGAAGGGAGAACACCTGCGCAAGTATTATCAATAAAACAGTTCTTTTTAAAGAATTGACTTGTATTAATTTCACTTTTTACAAGTTCATGAACAAGGGTTAGTCAGTCATATGACTAGTCGTTTATAAGTGTAAGATCAATTTTTTATCACTCGTACAGGCACGATTATCCATTTGCTATGAGAAATAAAAGGAATTGAGTGCAGCCAGTTATTCTTGCCAATTATTGTATTTATTACAAGTATTTGCTCATTACGTGTGTTATTTTGATATATAATCATATTTTATAAGTCTCTACTACGAGCAGTAATGTTCGAGTAGGTCTTGGTCATGACAAGTGACCGAGGACCTTAAGCTCCTCAATCACTTGGGGGGCATATAAGGTACTAAGTAAGCAAAGCATATCAACATGCATATGTAAACACACGAGCAAAATAAGGGAAAGCATACTACAGTACTTAGAGTATTTTTAAAAATTTTGTTTAAATTTTGTTAAATCAAACAAAGTGCTATGCTAAATTCGGTCATGTGAACAAATGTTATAATAAATTGCAACTATTATAATATCAAAGTAAAATGTTTTACACCACGAGCAGTTGCTGCTCGGATGTAATTTCTAATTAAATTAAAAAGCTACCCTATGCAGCAAAATATTTTCTTAACATCACGAACCGTGGTTCGTGTGTCCTAGTTACAAATTAAATAAAATTATGAAGAAGTTGTTGGTCGACTGTGGTATCAACACCCTCGTCAATGCCTTCAATACTTGTGGCCAAAGAAATCTCAGGGGATCCCTGAGCTGTCTCCTCTTCCTCCAAGCGAGCAACGCACTTAGCCAGCTCAGCTCAGCTTGCTTTATATGTTCTGGAAAATAATCATAGTTTGCCTCGGGATTGTTTTTCCAGAACATATAAAAGTAGTTGAATGTTGCTTCCTTGAACCTCTCCAAGTCACTAGCGTTGGTCTCTTCGAGCAATTTGACTCACTCCTCCAATTCAGCAATTTCTTTCCTGCTGATAGCCAGTTCATCTTGGAGTTTGGAGGCCTCTTTGAAATTAATCACCGAATCCTCCCTATACTTCTCTTTGGACTCAGTGACTTTGGCCAAGGTCTCCTTATGTTGCTTCAGCTCCTCGCGCCAGTTTGGCATTTTGCTCCTCAGCCGCTCTTAGTTCCTCGCCTAGTTGGGCGTGTCTATCCTCGGTCGCCTTGAGCTACTCGGCGAGTCTTCCCTCGACAGCCTTAATCTCTTCAGTATGCTTGGAAGACGTCTCCTCCTAGGGACGCCAGCGTACTCAGGGTCAAAACTCCCTGCGATCAGAGAAAAAAAGCAAAGATGTTAGTATAAATAAAAAGGGTGAGATAGACAACTAAGGCACAGCAAAAAATAACAACTTACACTGAGTATTTCATTTAGCGAGCGACTGAGAACCTGCTCAACCTTCATGGAGGGGACATTACTGAAGGCTTCCTGACTGTGTCGCTATCTTGATAGCTTCTTCAGTTTGTCATTGGCTGAGTTGTAGGCTGTGTTTAGGACAGCCTCGGCCTGAGTTTTTCCTGACTGATCAAGAGGCATTGGGTTGACAGGAGCTGGAGGAGTCGGGTCGACAGGAGCTGGGGGAGTCGAGTCGATGGGAGCTGGAGGAGGAGTAGTTTCCTTGGAAGGTACAGGTGTAGGAGGGTCCTCAGTCCGAGCCCTTTTCTTGGAAGGGTCGCTGCTACTTCCCCCAGGGTGTCGCGTACTTTCTTTCCTCCTGCTCGCAGGAATTTTGGCTTTGGGTTTGCTGTACAGATCGAACACCTCTCCAAAATTCATGACTGCAAGATAGAAAGAAACGACCAGACAATATAAATTAAGTTACTTAAAAAGGCAAGGAAATAAGAGCAAGAAAAATTCTAAGTAGTATACCCGAGCTACTATTACTGGTTGATACATTATTTATGGTACTACTACTACACTCACTCTCTGCTTCGAAGAAGTCTGAATTTAAACTACTGATCGCATATTTAAAGTTGTCGTCCCCATCGAATAAATGACAGAGCCTGGGAAAATTGTCTAAGAGTGAGAAGTCAGTATCGTTCTCATCAGAAGACTCGAGTATGGGCTCGGGGTATTCTGGAAGCTTTTGCTTGCCCTTCCCGTGTTGGGTCAAAACAGTAGCAGCTCATGGGATGTTGGAATGTTCCCTGATGGTCACTCCTGTTGCCCACCTTCTTAGAGGTTGTGACACATCCTGGTGCTGCTCGAGGATCTCTCCTCCAGTAGCACTTCCTGTTGTAGACTCCCTCACATCCTGGTGAGGTGCCAGAAGGCCAACCAACCTTAAGTTGTTCTCAGTGACCAGCTCTTTGAAGCTCTTCTCGATGTTCATCATGCTGGCCAAGGCTACTGCCCTTATCTCCATCTCTGGAGTAGTGTTTGGTCGGTACCATGGACCTAAACAACATCAAAGTTCTAAAGATGGTATAGAGAATCTAGAAGAAAATAAGCGACCAGTGAGTAAAAGATTTACCTCCTTGGGTGAAGGCCAAGTTATCAGTGACCAGGTCCATTGTAAGATAGTACTCTTGGAAGTACTTCTCTACATTGGATTTGTAGGTGATATCGCTCAGGAAGGTATGAGCGGATTCTTGGTGGTAGAAGTGGAAGAACCCCATGTTGTTGTGGTTGGGGTTAGACCTGAGATCGAATAGGTAGTTGATCTCATGTGGCATGGGTATATGCCATTTCTTATGGTTATATAGGATATAGAGCGCATATAAAACTCTATATCCGTTGGGAGTGATTTGGAAGGGGGCGACCTAAAAATAATTGGCCACCCCTTGGAAGAATTCGTGCAGATGCAAGATTGCACTTGTCTTGATATGGTACCTCGACCAGGAGCTGAAGGCGCCCCAGGCACGTTTGCCCTCTGATCGGGTGAAGGTTTGATGAGGGTTATCTCAGGAAGACCGTACTTCTTGAGATAGTTATTTACCATCCTAGCTAATACGATGCTAGGAGGCACAACGTACCATTCGACCTCTGGCCTAAGGCCGTCGCGAGGTCTGGCTTTAGTTTGGATTTCCAGTGGTACAATATTTACAGGCAAGGTATTTGTAGAAGGCTCTTTGTTGCGAGGGGTAGGCTAGTTAGAATGAGGGTTGGCTGTTCTCTTCTTTCTACGAGCAGTATACTTCACGCGACCCATGTCCAGTTGACTAGTCGGAGGTCTGGTCGCTGGGTTGTGTTAAGAAAATGGGACTTTTGAAAAGGTAGCGACGGTTGTTCTTGATCCTCGAACAACAGTGCAAGCAGATCGTCGTCAATCGGCCTCTCACCTCCCCCAAGGATCGTGCATGAAAATCTGATAACAGAAAAGAGGAGATGAGAATCTACGGCCAACAGATATAAGAAGTGGAAATGTCGGGATAACATTGCTCGTGTATAAAAGATAAGCTTTTATACGACCAGCAGCATTCTAACGTAAACACTAAAAAAATTTGAACAATTTGGAAAAATGGATTAAAAAGCAGAAGTGAAAAGTTTTTTCAAGGAAACTTTTCGAGTCCGAAAATAGGCGGGAAAAACCCAGAATTTCCGAATGCATAAAAATCGAATTTTTACTTCAATTTTGCGCCCTAAATCAGCATTCCTACTTCCCAAGCCAATTCTTAAGCCTCATTTAGTGTTTTTGCTAGTTTAAACTCATATCCTATCATGTTACTACCTACGAGCCCGATTATCCCGGAATTGTTTTTTCTCAAGAACATTCAAAAACTCAAAGACCGAATATCAGAAAACTAGGGAAATGAATGTTGCATGGTATAACAGAGACAAATCGATCAAGAAACTTACTTGAATGGAAGATTGAAGTGAAGTCATGAGCATTGATACAAGCGGCTGAACAGACACACCATGGATCACCAAAAATTTCTGAGTTTTTTCTTACTTTTTTGCTTCTGAGTTATTGAGAAGAAAAACAGTGGTAAAAGGTAATAAGTGAGAAAAGTAGGTTATTTATACTGATCGTGGCACAGTTAAAATGGTAATGATGGGGGATGAGTTTTTGAAACGTGGGGAATCGTGTTAGCCGTCAAAACACTTTTGGGAAACTACAACGACCATAATTAGCTACTTTTTCGAAAAAGGAGCTAACAGATATGACAGGTCATACGGAAGGTTGATCGCTTAATTTTATTATATGTTGTTCGTAGTAAAATAAACTTGGGGGAAAAATGTTTACCCAAAAAAGGACTACCTGACGGCATGGCAGAATTATCCTACACGTGGAATACACATGGCAATTTAAGTGAGTATAATCTATTCGACCATTGACCAGAAGATCATTGGCTCATCAGACATCATATCTATGGGCGACCAGTCTGGTTGTATCTTTTCATCTATTCCCTTCAAATATGTAATCTTATAATTACATATTAATTGTAATTTCCATTATTATTTAGATAGGCCTGTATTAAATGTAATTAAGGCCCATTGGCTCAAGTATAACTCCTTGAGCCTATAAATAAGAATCAAAAGGCTCAAGAGAGGGGACTTTTGAACTTCATAATTCTAAGAGAGAAATAGAGTATTTTTATCCACGGTAATTGTATTCATCTAAAAGCTTGTGAAACTCGTGAACCCTAGTTCATTGATCACAGTTCTAGGAAATATACATCAATAAGAACACTAGGTGGAGGTAGGTTGTTACCATTTTATTGGGGCCGAACCACTATAAATATTTTGTGTCGTTTATCTTTTCGTCTTGATTTCATCTCATTGTCTATCATTTTACTTGACTCTGTGTCGTTGACCAATTCGAGGGTCAACACCCATGAAACTCGAGATAGAGTCTATGTACTCTAACTCTGTCTGGAATTTTGTAGATCCACCTCAAGACGTAAGACCAATTGAGTGCAAATGGATATAAAAGAAAAAGAAAGGAGTGGATGGAAAAGTAGAGAGTTTCAAAGCAAGGCTTGTAGCCAAAGGTGTTGGTATTAATTTGAATAAAATCAAGGACGCAGCGAAAGGGGTGGTGGTTTTTAAAAAAAACATTAATACTGAGCCATGATCAATACATATATCTATACATTAAATCTACACACAAAAGGGAAGAAGAATATCTCTTGTAGTCTATCAACAGTCCTTGAGTCTTTTTGTATAATCAAACAATCTTCCTATCCAGCGAAGACTCACACCCAATCTCCAAAGTCGTTCCTCAAACACACAAGAACATGTGTGGGCACGTAAGATTTACTTGTTTTATATTTTAGGCTCTCTAGATGTTATCAACATATGAGAACTAGAGAGTTTGGAGAAGAGAAGGCTTTAGAGAGTTCTAGAAAATTTTCAGGCTTAGAAAATTTCTATCGATAGTTTTCTGACTAGTACATCTTATTCAATTGATTAAAAAGATCATATCTTTTAAAACTTATAAAGATAATAAAAAAAATTATTTTCTTTTAATTTAATTAATTCCTAGCTGATCTATTATATTTTTATTTAATTATTTATTTTAATCAAATAAAAAAATAATATTTGAAATTCAAAATACAAATCTCAGGGACACATGACACATGTGTGTGGCGCCACTTACTATGCACAGTGAGTGATGTGTTATTTTAGAACCTGTGGTTGTTTAGCTTATGTTCGTATTCCTAACTTGTCTTATTTTAGAACCTGGGGTTGTTTAGCTTGTGTCCGTATTCCTAATCCTAAAAGAATTAAGCTAGCAAGTAAGGCCTATGAATGTGTATTAATTGGTTATGCAGTTCATAGTAAAGCATATAGGTTCTATGATCTAAATGCGCATGTTATTGTGGAATCAAACGATGCTGATTTTTATGAACATAAATTCCTTTTAAATTGAGAAATAGTGGGGGCGCATTATACTAGCAACATTCCTATGATTAGGAGTAATAAGCACATTGATGTAGAGAATCAGAACCCAGGAGAAGTAAGAGACCTAGAGTTGCTAAAGATTATGGTTCTGATTTCTATGCCTATAATTTAGAGAAGGATCTTGCTAACTCCCAAGAAGCTTTGTCTTCATTAGATGCCGACATTTGGCAAGAAGCCATAAATGATGAAATTGACTCTCTTGAGTCTAAAAAAATCTAACACTTAATTAATTTACCTCCTGGTTGCAAGCCTATACGTTTTAAGTGGATTTTAAAAAAGAAATTGAAACCCGATAGTACTGTTGATAAGTACAAGGCTCGCCTTGTAGCCAAAGGTTTTAGGCAAAGAGAGAATGTAGATTTCTTTGACACTTATTCACCTGTTACTAGAATAACATCCATTAGAGTCTTGATTTCTTTAGCTTCGGTTCATAATTTAGTTGTGCACTAAATGGATGTTAAGACTACATATTTGAATGGTGAATTAGAAGAGGAGATTTACATGGACTAACCTGAAGGGTTTGTGATCCCTGGTTAGGAACATAAGATTTGCAAACTGGATAAGTCTCTATATGGTCTTAAGCAGGCACCTAAGCACTGACATGAGAAATTTGACAATTTCGTTATCTCCCATGGTTTTAAAGTGAATGAAAGTGACAAATACATTTATTATAAATCTAATAATGACATTTGCACTATTATATGTCTATATGTGGATGCCTTTCTTATATTTGGTTCAAATATTCATGTTGCGAATGCTGTGAAATCATTGTTTTGTTTAACCTTTGATATGAAAGACCTCGAAGAAGCGAATGTAATCCTTGGTATAAAGATTACTAGGTTTGAAAAGGGAATTTCTCTATATCAATCTCATTACATTGAGAAGATCTTGAAGAAACACAATTACTTTGACTGTAAATATGCTTGCACATGATACAAGTGTAAAATTATTTAAGAACATTAGTGACAGTGTAAGACAATCTGAGTAGGCAAGCATCATTGGCAGCTTTCGGTATGCCACAAATTGTAATAGAATCGACATTGCCTATGTCGTGGGATTACTGTGCAGGTTTACTAGTAGACCTAATATAGAAGCACTGCCATACTATTGCAAAAATTCAGAACCGTTATTACAACAGTAAGAGACGACAGATACATCGTAATCATAGTACTGTTAGAGAGTTTCTCTCAACAAGAGCTATTAGAGTGGATCATGTATGCATTGATGATAATTTAGCAGATCCTTTGACAAAAGGATTAGCTTGAGAGAAAGTCCATAAAACATTGAAAGGAATGAGACTATTGCCCTTAGAATGTTGAATCACTCATGATGGCAACCCAACCTAAAGACTAGAGATCCCAAGTACTAGGTTCAATGTCTAATAACAAATTGCGAAGTGATATGAGTTGGATCATGTTATTTCCGTTAAAGTATATAAAAGCATGAATTCCTGAAGCGATGAGAGGATGAGTTAATAAAAACTCTTAATGAGATCTATACTCCATGTGGAGTGGAGTAACTAGCTACAAGAGTACTCTTGATAGACTCGCCTATGTGAATGTGGAAGTGGGGACGTTTTCTAAGGAATTTTGGGCAAACTTTCTAGAGCATTTACTATACTGGGATAGACGTGGATGACCATTAACGCGCGAGCTTTTGACTACACCCTGGAAAGGTTGTGTGTAGTTTGATGTCAGAGATAGAGTTCAAGACTTAGTATCACTCCAGTGTAATTTGAATCGTTCTCACTACGCAAAGGTTCAAGTGGAAGGATACCTTTGTTTATGCACAATCTTATACATTATGTTATTGCTCGAGAAAAAGTTTTCTTGAAATTCAAGTGAGGGATTATTGGTACCTTTTGTACTATATGAATTATTTAAAAATGATTTTAAAAAATAGAAAAGTACTTTTTGTGTGTTAAAAGAGAAAGATTCCAACATGGATTTGGAACACTCTCTTAAGGGTGTATATTTAGTGGGAGCTCAATCCTTGGGGATGTGCCTCAAGGGGTACCCTGTTTTGTGCGTATGAGTTAGGAGACACACACTTGACCATCACACGTGCGCGTGCGCCGCTGCTGTCGTCCGACCGAGCTGAGCTGGTTGGTGTGGTGTGACAATTATTATTTTTGTTGAAAAATGTTTTAATAAATATTTTTTATTTATTAATTAACTTATTATAAAACGTGTTTTAAGAGCAGTCAATTGAGAGATGAGTCTTCCTACTCTTTCTCACATTACGATTTGTACGTTACCATTTTTCCCATGACCAATATTTCTTTTCAGTTGCATTTTTTTTTGGCTATTTAATTAAGAAATATACAGAGCAACAAGAAAAACAACATTCTAACTTTTCCATTAAAAAAAGAACCAGTTTCCTCTCTGAGTTTTATCGAGTAGTTTCGGGGTGTATGTGAACGACTCCCTTCGATGCAGTGGGATATCGCATAGTGACGAATTGGGTTATTTTATCCTAAAAACGGTGCGGTTGATAGACTGTTGCGCACACTTAAGGCAAAGCCGCAAAATGTCTTAAAGAGAACAACTTGACTTGCGACTCAACCGGAAAGCAATCTGTAGCAAGAGAATGCATTATGCTAACCTTTGGAAATAACTAGCAATATATTAATCTTCCTATTTCAAAGAATAAAAAATATCTAGTGTTGTAAAATTTTCGGAGAAATAAGCATCTAGTACTAAAAAGCTACTTGGGGTTGCTCGAGTGATTCGGTGGGTGTGTTTGATTGTGGGAGGAGAGAGGATTGAAATCTCCCTTGTATAAACAAAATCAGCCAAAAAAAAATAGCACTCAAATCAAATGAACTCATCCATGTCGACAGGGGTTGTTGAGCTTCAAAGGAACTCTTCCAACTGGTCTACTATAGTAGAAAGCATTAAAAAACTTGAGAGAAAGATCTTCCCCGAACATGAATCGCTTGCCAAATCCTTTGAAGATGAACTAAGAAAAAAGAACTGTGAATTGCTTTACGTGGATGTGGATGGAGATATTGCTGGCTATGTCATGTACTCGTGGCCTTCTTCTCTTTCCGCTTCTATCACAGAGCTCGCAGGTTCTAAAACCCATCTTCTTTCTCTAATGCTCCTTCCCTTTCGAATATTTTCTCCATACCATATGATCTTTGTTCATTGCCTTCAAATTCCTACTAGTTCTCCAAAAAAATTGACATGTTTAATTTCATGTTTACGGGAAACTGATCAATTAAACTATTAGAATGGAACTCTACTCATGCTCACAACCTGTTCGACGAAAGTTCTGAATAGATTTTCAGGACTTATCTTGTACTTTTTATGAATGTGAGGCAGTATATGAAAGCTTATTCTTTAATTCTCTAATTTCAAATTTTTGTTTGGATTGGTTTATTTGTTAGTTAAGGAGAATTTTCGAAGGCGAGGATATGGAGAGGCACTGCTAAAAGCAGCGATTGAGAAAAGCAGAGCTAGACATGTACAACGAATATCTCTTCATGTTGACCCCTTGAGAAATCCTGCCATGAATCTCTACAAGAAATTGGGTTTTAAAGTTGATAATCTCATTGAAGGTTACTATTCGTCTGATCGAAATGCCTATAGAATGTACTACTTGGATTTCGATCCCGAATAGTGTGTTAGTACAGCAAGAGATCAAGCGTTGCTCCAAAAACATATATTTTCTCAGTTGGGTTATATGTCAAAGACCACAAAACCATGATGAGATTACGCTATGTGTCCTTGCATTGTCAAAAAAGTGTTAACAGAACATTTGAATTTGGTCCTGTAATAACAGACTAATTATGTTCCATGGAAACATTAAATGCCAATCACTATGAATATACTTAAAAATTATGATCATGTAAAATAAAAATTAGTCATATCATATAAAGCAAGGAGATGATGCTGCTGAGGATCGAACTGAGACCTTCAGTGTGCAAGAGTTACGTGATAACCGCTACACCACAGCATTTTATGCAAAATTTTACAAGAGATTTATTAAGATTTCAAAGAGATTTCTTAATTTGTAAAACCTTTTTTCATTTATTTATTGCTTTTAAGATAAGGACAAAAAATTAATTTGATTGAGGCCACCTGGATTTTTGTTTCTTAGTATGGAAAAAACATTAAAATAATAGAAAACCATTTCGGTCGATTGTAGTATCGAAGGGCCCTCTTTCCTTCTCAGTTCCATATTTCGAAATTCAAACTTAGTATTTTGTAGTTGGGTTTTTTTTGGTGGTAAAAAATGGGGAGAATGGTGAGGAGTTGCTTCCAATCGATTCTTAAATTGGTGAACTCTGTCATTGGGATGCTTGGTATAGCCATGATTTTGTACTCCTTATGGCTTATTAGGGTTTGGCAGAGGCAAATGGATGAGTTTCCCTTTGTAGATTTTGATAATCCTGTTCCATGGTATCACCTTTTTCTTTTCTTTGTTTTCTTAATTATTAATAATTTTATTTATATGCTTTCTATTAGAGGTTTTTATATATGCATATGTAGTTTTTATTTTGGAGTCTGGTTGGCTGGAATTTGAAAAGAAATTACAGCTAAGAATCATATGATTAATCATGCCAGAGTCTGCACGCTTTGGATTTGCAAAAATAAGTTTGATCAATGTATTTTTTAGCGGCTTTGTACGTAAGGAAATTTTAATGATGGAATTAGATAGTTCAAATTAAATAGAGTTCTAAACTCTATATAATGTGAACTTAGAACATTATGTAGTGTTAGGAGCTTTCTTCCATGTCCCACTGCCAATTTTCTTCTTTTTTGCAAGTATGTTGAACAATGTGTGATTTAATGGAGGAATTAATAGGAAAATTAAATTGGGATTGACATTTTTGTTTAGTTAATTCATGTTTTATTTGATTGTTTATTACTTCATACTGATTGTAGTCTGTCAACAAGTTGCTCTGTCAAAATTGTAGTTCTTTTTATAGCAGCTGGTTTTGTTATATACATTTCAGGTTCATTTACACTTCCCTTGGCCTTGGGATTGCGCTGTGTGTGATAACATGCTCTGGTCATGTTGCTGCAGAAACTACAAATGGTTGTTGCCTTTATTTGGTATCCTTTTACTATATAAGATTTTCTCTTTGTGGAAAAGAATTAGGTTCAAAACCTTAGCTTCATTGCTATTCCTCATTGAACAATTTGCTTTGGTTGCTCGTATTACCATGTGATATGCCATATAGTTATGATTTAATTCAGCCAAGTCTGCTCTGGAATTGGTCATACTTCAACATAGGGAATGTAGGTTTCATCATCCTTGCATCTATTACTATTTCAGAAGTTGAAGTGTATGGTATTTTTGCTATCACTTGCAAAGTACTACGCTTCCAGAAGTGTTCCAGAATCATGGCAATGAGATAAATATACTATTAATGTCCTTGATACATCACCAACTAGCATTGTTAAAGATTGAATTTTATTCTTTTGGCAATCGAAACTTTTGATAATAGAAGTTCTTAAAAGTTGCAGTGTTATTGTTTGATTTCATAGTGTTACCCTGATAATAATTTGCTTACTCTTGTGAGTTTATTGTTGTCCTTAAATTTGTACAGTATATGTTGTTTGTGTTCTTGCTCATCATGGTGGAGGCTGCAGTCACTGTTGATGTGTTTATCAATCGTGACTGGGAGGGGGTACGTTTTACATTTAAACTAATAAATTTTGTGATTAGTTAATGGTTTAGTGTAAATGGTGCTTTGCCAATTTATTATGAACTAGGACTTTCCAGAAGATCCAAGCGGGAGTTTTGATCAGTTCAAAGCTTTTGTGAGATTAAACTTCAACATCTGTAAATGGATAGGGCTGTCAATTGTGACTGTACAGGTTTCTCTCTCACAACTTTCTGAATGTTATTTCACATATAAGGGAATGAGAAGGTTTGCTATCTACCTGAGTCTTAGTAATTTGTCTCTGCCAAAACTAGCAGAACCAACAGGATCTGCACATTGTTATCCAACATTGGAACTTTTAGCTTAGCATTTTGTTATAATACTGCAGGGGTTTAATAAATGAAGCTCATTTTCAAATATCTTTGATTTGGATTATTTTGACCAATCCGAGTGGCTAACTTGCAGGGACTGTGTTTGTTGCTGGCAATGATACTGAAAGCTCTAGGGCCAGATCAGTACTATGACAGTGATGATGAATATACTACGGACAGGGTTCCACTTCTGCCAAATTCTGCTCATCCACCTACATACGTTGTCGGTGATCCTGTCTATGGATCCAACTCTGCTTCCTGGGGTATCAGGATTAATGACAAGGTATAAATCTTTAATCCTTCAATTAGATCTCAAGGCCGGTACTGTACCATTCGGTCACATAAATATCATCTTCCCTCCCTCTGTTTGGTAGAGTGGAAAACTGGAGGGAAAGATTAGGTTGAGGAAGATGAGATCTTATCATTTTGTGTTGCGTGGGGAGATAAAGAATGGAAGATTATTAGGAACAAATCCTAGTGGTTAATAGTCTTTTTTTCTCTAATTTGTTGAACTCTATACTTACGTGTAAATAAGAATTTTGTGTCTTACACTATCTTCTTTTCTAGTTCTTGCACCAAATAATTACCTCTGCTGGCTTGGCTTCCTATGTTCTACCCCTCATCGTTCTCACTTAGTCTTCTTCTGAACCTTCCTAACCGTTTTTTTTTTGCTTTTTTGGTTACACAGTTCAATCCTACCAAACAGTCATTTTTTTCTTGGTTAATCAGTTCAATCCTACCAAATATAACTTATTATAATCTTCCCCTGTCCAAGTACAATCATAAGCGTGTATTTTATTTTGTTTTTTACTGACTTTTGATTCTCATCTTATTTGATACCAGACAAACAGGTAATCCATATGCATCACTTGGGAGAAACAAAGTTTCAGACTATGTCTAGTAATCATATAAACCTTTGGTTGTCAGAAGTTGATGAGTCTTGAAAATTGAAATGGCATCAAAGATGGTTGAAATGAGTGATTGAAACACGTACATATTGTCATAGCATTAGTCACTTAATGCTCAAACCCAAAACCAAAATTTGAATACCACTTGATATCATGTAATTGTTTCTGTTACTTCTATATTCATTTAGCTTTATACTTACTCAACTAATCCATGTTTCCAAAGTATAGTGACAATTAT
The DNA here is from genome assembly GCF_963169125.1 of Humulus lupulus. Classification (NCBI taxonomy): domain Eukaryota; kingdom Viridiplantae; phylum Streptophyta; class Magnoliopsida; order Rosales; family Cannabaceae; genus Humulus; species Humulus lupulus. Next base: position 126,042,934 of record NC_084794.1, read on the forward strand.
CAAATTATTAGACTTGTACACGTTTTCTTTTTCACTTCACCTCCTACTGAAATATATATATATATATACGTAATTAATATGACTAATGTGTAAAGTAATATTTTCACTCTTTCTGCATCTTATTTTGAACAAATATTTTCATCAAATTTAAACATTTACCTTTCACTTGTAGAACATCAAATCTAAATATTTTCATCATATCATTTTGTAGAACACCCTTAATTTGTCCTAATTTAACACTAAATATATTTATTTATTTTACTTTTTACACTCATATTTGGAAATTCCATCCTACAAGTCTCTTTAATTGCGAAAGCTTAATTCCACAAACCAAGATTAAAAACGAGAAGCAAGGAAAGAAAATAAATATAAAATGATAGAAGAGAAGAGATGTTAAAGCTGAATAGAAAGTAGTAAAAGAGAGGTGAGATTTGGGGATGGAGATTGGAATGGAAAGAAAAATTGTATCTCATTGTTTGCTTTGTATTTTAAACCTATGTAATGCCTTTAGTGGAATAGCTATTCCACTCCACTTATGGAAAGAGATTTCCATTACTAAATAAGGTTTAAAAAGAAATAAAAATAACTATTTTACCCTTTCTCATTCATCTTTCCCAAATTAAGGTAGGAATATTTTTGTAAATACAATATTCATTCCATTCTATTACCCCATCATTTCATAAATAAACCAAACAAAATAATATTACTATTTTTATTCCATTATATTACTACATTCTCATTACCATTTCAATTCTATTCCACTAAATTAAACACCTTCTAAGGAAAAAATATATTAATATAGGTGTTACTCCTATTCCAATTCCAATGTTTCTCAATTATAAAATAAAATCATAATTCCAATGGAATAACAATCCCATTATGTTATCTAAGCTGAAAAATGAATTGTATTCTCATAATTTTCATTGAAAAGTAACACACATATATATACACAACTAAGAATCTATCTTAGAAACTATATAATTAGGAACCTAGAATTAAGCTAATTAGATAACTAATATACAACTCTAACTAGAAAACTAATATACGGCTAACACCCTCTCAAGTTGGAGCATAGATATTAATCATGCCCAACTTGTTACATAGATAATCAATTCGAACCCCATTTAAAACTTTCGTGAAGATGTCTTATTATTGTTCTCTAGTCTTCACACATCATGTATAAATCAGACCTTGTTGAATTTTCTCACGAATAGAATGACAATCAATTTCAATATGTTTAGTCTGTTCATGAAACACAGGATTAGATGCAATATGGAGAGCAACTTGGTTATCACACCACAATTTTGCTGGTACTGAAGTTTTAAGTCCTACTTCAGTCAAGAGCTGATATATCCACATTATCTCACACACAGACTGTGCCATAGCCCTATATTCTAACTCTGCACTGGATCGTGATACATCGTTTTGCTTCTTACTCTTCCATGAGACCAAATTCCCTCCAACAAGACACAATAACCCGATGTGGATCTTCTATCCATTTCGGAATCTACCCAATCTGCATCTGAAAAACATTCAATATGAGTGTGCCCATGATTTTATACATGATACCAATGATGAATTGTTGGAGATGACATAAATTGACTCACAACGCTAACCGAATATGCAATATTTGGACGAGTCACGGTGAGGTAATTCAACTTCCCAACCAATCATCGATATCTCTCAGGATCTTCAAATAGTTCCCAATCTCCTGTAAGGTGCATGTTCGGAGTCATTGGAGTACTACAAGACTTTGCTCCCAATTTTCCTGTCCCAGTTAACAAATCAAGGACATATTTTCTCTAAGATAGAAAGATACAATTTTTACTTCTTGTAACTTCAACACCCAAGAATTACTTTAGAACCCCCAAATCCTTCGTGTGATACTGAGTATGAATGAAAGACTTGAGAGATGAGATTCCTGTATTATCACTTCCAGTAATAACAATGTAATCCACATACACAACTAACAGAACAATACCAAACTCTAATTGTTTGTAGAACACGGAATGGTCAAACTTGCTTTTCATCATACCAAACTTTTCAACAACCCGACTAAATTTTCCAAACCAAGCATGAGGACTCTGTTTCAAACCATATAAAGATTTTTGAAGACGACAAACTCGTCCATACTCCCCTTGAGCAACAAAACCAGGAGGTTGCTCCATATACACCTCCTCCTGAAGATCACCATGAACAAAAGCATTTTTAATGTCAAGTTGATGCAAAGTCCAGTTATGAGTAGCTGCCATCGAAATAAACAACCGAACAAATGGAAATTTCGCAACAGGAGGAAAAGTATCAGAATAGTCCACGCCATAGGTTTGAGCATAGCCTTTAGCGACAAGATGAGCTTTCAATTGAGCCACTGATCAATCTTGATTGACCTTAACTGCAAACACTCATTTGCATCCTATAGCCCGTTTCCCTGAATGTAAATCCACCAAGTCCCAAGTACCATTGTCATCTAAAGCATTCATCTCCTCTATCATTGCATTATGCCAACCAAGATGAGAGAGTACTTCATGAAAAGTTTTAGGAATGGATATAGAATCAAGGGAAGCAATAAAAGAACAAGAGGAAGACGACAAGTCGTTATATGAAACAAAAGAAGAAATAGGATAAGTACATTGGCGTTTACCTTTGCGCAATGCAATAGGAAGATCATTGCTCGGGATTGGATCTGATGACGAAGGAGTAGCTGCAGGACATGAATCAGGAGGTGGACGCCTGGAGTAAACTTGAATAATAGGAGGTTTAGCAGGAGTTGGTGTCGGGATAGGTGTAGAGGATGTGATAGAATAGACCAACAAATCATCATCCTCCCCCTGGCTAGTAAGAACAGGTGAGGACGGAAAGTATGGTGTGTCTTCCATGAAGGTAACATCAATTGAGACAAGATATTTATTAAGACTAGGACAATAACATCTATAACATTTCTGAAGACGAGAATAACCAAGAAAAACACACTTCAATGATTCGGGATCTAATTTAGTGACATGTGGATGAACATCCCGAACAAAACAAGCACTACCAAATATCCTCGAATTAACCAGAAACAATGAATTGTCAAGAAAAAGGGCTTTATAGGGAATCTCACCATTAAGAATAGAGGATGACATGCGATTAATGAGACATGTTGTAGAAACTGAATCGACCCAAAAAGGTTTTGGAACATGCATTTGAAATAAGAGGGCTCGTGCAGTTTCAAGAAGATGTCTATTTTTACATTCTGCTACACCATTTTGGGATGCAGTATCAACACAAGAAGTTTCATGAAGTATGCCATTTTGAGTCATATACGAGTGAAATAAAGCAAATGTATATTATATGGCATTATCACTTCGCAAAGTCCGAATGGAAACATCAAATTGATTTTTAATCTTAGCACAAAATATAGAAAACAACTCATAACGATTTTTCATTAAAAATAGCCAAGTTACACAAGAATAATCATCCACAAAAGTAACAAAATACCTGAATCCAGGTTTATAAAAAATAGGTGAAGGACCCCAAACATCATAATGAACTAATTCAAAAGGAACACTAGCACGTTTATTGACTCTAGGACTCGAACTAAGACGATGGTGTTTGGAAAATTGACACGACTCACAATCTGTAACGACCCAAATTCACTAATAAGGCTTAAGGGCCTTGATTAGTGTGCCGGGAGGGCATGATGAGAATTATGTGTGATGATTATGATTTTAAGCATGTTATATGATATGTGAATTATATTATGTGATAATTATGATATGTGAATTGTACTGTGTGGGTGCTGTGATACAAATGTGATGCACGTGCCAAGACGGTCCTAGGAAACTAGATAATGGTAACTGGTGATTTGGTAACCTGCGTAACTGTTAGTAACTATAGAAAGTAACAGGTTTCTTTGGGAAAGTGGTAGAATTGCAAAGTTAGGGAAAGGACAAATAAGCCCTTGAGGTCTAGTTAGTAAGTGATATTAATGGAGGGTTAAAATGGTAATTTGGTAGTAAATAGATGAGTTTGAGCTGAAGGAATAACATTTACGTATAACACTTTGGGAGTTGGTTTATGTTGAATATTGGAGACCTAGAAGTAGAACAAAAGAAAGAAGGAAAAGAGAAGCTGAACTCTAGCTCTTGGAAGGAGAATCAAGGGGGTGATTGAGGTTGTCAACTAAGCTTAGGCCAAGAAAACTCAGAGGTAAGGATTTGGCTATAATATGTTTAAGTTTCAAGTCTGAATTTGTAGAGATGAATATGAATTGAAACAAATTGGTGGCTGGTTTTGTATGAACTCAGAATTGGGAAATCAAGGGGGAAGGAGGTTTAGAGCTGGAGGTTGGACTCACCACTCAAGGTAAGGTTTCTGTGTGATTATTAGGCTTGTTTCTGTTAAGGTATAGGGAGTTTGGAGTGTGGTTTGTGTTTGAGTTCAAGCTGTTCTTAATTTTCTGGTTTGAGTTGTTAAGTGTGAAATTCAAGAGTGACTTTTAGGATTGAAGGTGTGAGTGAGCTTAGGCATGATGTCTTTGGATTGTTGTGAGGTTTGTTAGGGGTTTAGAGTTGGTTTTGGGACTTAGGATAGAGTTTGGGGTGAATTGGTGAGGTTGGAGCTCGGAAAAATGCGAAGGAAAACCCAGAAATCTGGGTCTGCGATGGTGTGCCGCGGCACGGCTTTTTCTTGCCGCGGCCTAGGGGTCTCTGGAGGTGGGTGCCGCGGCACAAGGAATGTGGTGCCGCGGCACAAGGCAAATTTCAGGGAGTGATATTTTGCAATTTTTGACCTTTGCTCCGGGGGTTCGGGGGATGTCTCCGGGATGTTGTTCTAGGGTTTTGGGGGTTCCGAGAGTGTGGATTAGGTATCGGGAAGGTAGTCTTGGATTGGTTAATGACAAGGAATATTATATTTGTGTTTGATTAGGACTTTGGAGAAGCTCGGGATAGAGGACCGTGCTTGTGGCTACGTGATATCGGAAACCAGCGAATTGAAAGGTAAGAACACTGCACCCGAATGTATGATTGTGATGGGACTAAGTGCTCCCGAGAATTGTTTTGTGTCATCGTTGGTATTATGCCAAGGGACACGTGTAAGCGGTCTAAGAGTACCGTTCATGAATTTAGCGCATGGGACGCGAATTGGCCACTGGGAGCCAGAAACGAAAGGATAACAGAGGGAGCAGCTTGTGAGCGCTAGCCCTGGTTATCGTCTGTATATTGTGTTATGAGCTGATATGCTTTGTATATGAGATACTTGACTATTGATATACTTTGTATATGAGATACTTGACTATTGATATACTTTGTATATGAGATACTTGACTATTGATATGCTTAAGTTTATGAGATGCTATATGTAAGATTGACTTGACAGCTAAATGTGCATGCTCTATTATTGATGTGTGTTCTTGCTGGGCCTTGGCTCACGGGTGCTACGTGGTGCAGGTAAAGGCAAGGGCAAGTTGGACCAGGCCTGAGGTGGAGAGCTCCGAGGTGAAATGTACATAGCCAGCCGTTCGATCACCACGATCGAGGAGTGTGTCAGGACGGAGATCACCTAACTGCTCATTTTGCCTTAGTATGGCTGTTAATGTATATAAACTTTGTAATTTTTGTAGTATGGCTTTTAAACTGTCATTTTTGGGATCCCATGTACATAAACAATGTTTAGCAGTGAAAATGTATCTTTTGAGACCAAAACGCTTTTAACCCTAGTTCCTCTACTGTTTCAATAACACGTTTTTACTTTAATGACTTGATTAGCGAGTCTGGCACTTTATAAACACACAGTGTAGCGGTCCTGGCTATCCAGGGTGTTACAACTTGGTATCAGAGCGTCCTAGGTTTATGGGTCCTGAAGACTAGCTGGATATGTACATTCGCCGCGGGAGACAAGCTCAACTCAGGGTTTGGTAATTGTGTATGCATGATGATGTGCTTAAATGATTTGAGTGAGATATGATTGTTGATATCTGTTTGATGAATAGGGAGCATGAGATACTGATGGGGCCTGGCCCTTGACTGCTGTGTGGTGCTATTTAGGCATGTTGATTAGTATTGCTCTTGCATGTGGTTGAATACATGGATAATGGCGGTATAGGGACTGTAGGTTATTATATGTTAAAGTGAACTTATATGATATACCCGTTTGTTGGCATGGAGGGCATAAAAGGTATGAACGCATCTAGTGATAAAGAGATTTGATAATTTATGCGTAATATGGGTGTTTAATATGTTTTATGTGTGTTTGATTGTTATGATTGTTTGGATCTGCCCTTGAGTTGGTTTTTGGTATAAACGTCAGGGCTGAGAAGTTTAGTCGATGAAGACAGATTAATTCAGGGTGTATGTAGTGAGAATGGTCAATTGGATTCAGTTTGGGTTTTGGTAGGGATAGAAGATGACAGTTGGGGGTTGGAATCCTCCACCTTCCCTTGAGATTCGCAGCAGGTGTTTGTTGATTTATGAGTCAGGCTGTGAGGTCTGATGGAATTTATTGGATGGATGAAAAAGGCAAGTTACTGAGGAGGAACAGACAAGAATTATTGTACGGAAGTCTTATCCTCTAGTTTCGAGGAAGGTTTGGGTTTGTTCAGGAATCAATTAGTGAATGGGTGTGGCTAACCCCGTTCTTAGTGATATGAGAAGGATAAATTGGGATAAGTAACCTTACTAGGCAATTGTGGTAAAAGGGTGTCAAAAGTGGCAAGATAGCGATAATACATATTGCTGAGTTTGGTGGGTTGGTCGGTCCACTTTGGATTATGGTACAAATGGATGAAGCCGGGGATGATAAGTCATTTGTGAGTTAAACTCTGAGTTGGTTGTCTGTGCTTGGGCAGTAGAGAGAGAGGGCCTCATTATCTATGGTGAAGGGAATACATGTGATGATATTTTCGTTCGTCGAAATATAGTAAGTGTGGCTACTCAGTGATTGGAAGAATGAGAACCTTTGGTGGTTTTATGGTTCCTGGTTTGGACAGGAAAGGGGTTCAGTGCACAGGTTGCCCATTGAGGCAGGGAGGACTGGGATACTTTACTCATTTAAAGCCCAAGGTTAGTTTCTCAGAAGTGACCAGTGGATTGGATAGCCTTTGCTTTGGTTGGGAAGAGAGCTGAAAGGAGTTGGTGTTGTGCATCTATTAGGAAGGATTCAGATGGGTATATGTTGAGGGAAGTTAATATGTTATATTAGGGACAACTTTGGATAGTCATGAGTATTTCTTGAAGTATATTGATGGGACTGAATGGGAATTAGATTAGTCAGTAGGGAAGTAGATAAGAATGCAGTTTTCGGCCACAGCTTGGAACTTGGGTATGGAAGGAGTTGGTATCAGGGACGCAATGAGGAGTGATATTAGGTTGGCTTAAGGAATTATTGAGTTGCCTGGAAAAGTATGCGACTTTTAAGTGAATTGGGTAGAGTATTGTGTCGTGGGACTCGTGGATATTGCCTGCTAGGGATGAAGAGTTTAAATGCCTCGTTACAAGACAGGACGGTGTCTTTAGGAGTTGATTATCGGTCTGGTTATTACCAGATAAGGATCAAGGAAAGATACATCTTAGAAATTATCACTTGTACCGAGAGGGGTGTGATGCATTACTAGTAAGGATTTCTAGTCATTTGTACTTTAATGACATGAGTAAGTCTGATGAGCAGAGAACAAGAAATGACATGGATGGTTTGCATTCAGGATTCACTAGTGACTAGTTGAATTACTCCCCAGTTAGAAGTGGAATGTGAACGACTACTATACTGATGATATCACGGCTGAAGCAGTAGGGTCAGAGGTAAGGTTTCAGAGGGTAGTAACTTCATTCTCCAAGGGTATTCCAGGTTAAGTACAGGAAGGGAGGAGATCAGGTACGGAAAGAGTTAATCAGAAGCACACTAAGACCGATGAATGTATCAGCTACTACTTGAAGTATCCTCGAGGACAGTTACAACGTGAGGGTTTTGAACATGAAGAGTCGGTCAAGCAGGGGGAAACGGTGATGGGTTGTAAGAAAGGAGCGGTAACTCTTGAGTTTAAAAAGGGGAAATCCTTGCAGTGGCTGGCGTTTATACCTGGAGTGTGAGGTCTACTGCAAGGGAAACGATTAGAGCCTTAGTTGATGTGATGGGACAAGACAGACTGGATTGGTTTATGGGTTTCCAGATAAGTTTCCAAGGAATTCGTCAGGGAGTTCGGCTGCGTAAAGAGATGGATTGGTGATAAGACTGGTGTCAGGGATGGAATTAGATCTAAGATGTTGTATTGAATGGTTTTAACAAAACGATGAGAGTTAAGGTCTTAATTGTTGAGTAGGATGACATACTTCAGGAAGGATCTTTGATCTGGTTATTACCAGCTAGAGATCAGGAATAGTTAGGATCTTTGATCTGGTTATTACCAGCTAGAGATCAGAAATAGTTAAGGATCTTTGATCTGGTTATTACCAGCTAGAGATCAGGTGCAGTTAGGGATCTTTGACCTGGTTATTACCAGTTGGAGAACAGGGAAGAGGATAGGTAGGAGGTTGCTATCATGTTGGATAAGGGCACTGAGGATGCTAGGTTATGTGTTGAGGGTTTGGTCAATGCCAAACTGTTTTTGTGAAATAGGTAAAAAGAGTATTCAAAGATTATCTGAATTGGACTTGTAATTGTCTTGATCGACGGCACAGTGATGTATTCTGGTTGGAACTTTGTTAAGGTTGAAGAATGCCTTGGAAGTAAGAGTTTCCCTAGGCAAGCATGATGGTACTGGTAGTTGGGTGAGATTCACGTCTTCTTACAGATTAGAATCAATTGTTGTGTTGCTATGATACCTCAAGACAGGAGGAAGTGATGATCTATGCATGGTGTTGGTTAGAGGATCCGACTAGAACTAGAGTGGAGTATCTAGTAGGCTTAATAGCCAGTGGAAACTTGGAATTATTATCGTATACAGGAACAAGAATGACAGTTAAGGAAAACCCAAATGAAAGGAATTAAAGGCAAGTCTTAATTGAATTAGCAAAGGATTCTACAGTGTTATGTGTAAGTTTATAGTGATATAAGGACCAAATTTGGACTCTGATGGACACCGAAATTACATGGAAATTCTGGATGAATCTCGTACTATTCTCTTGGTCCTTTCATCCAGATATTGGGAAAAAAGGTACAATAACTTGAAGGTTTTGTATTAGAGGCCTAGATGGAGAGGAATATAATGAATGAGGAACAAAATTCTTATTCCAATAGCAGTTTGTGATAGGCATCGCAACCTTTGAGTATGTTATAATGGGAATAAGGAAATATGGTGATAGGTATTGCAGAGAGGTTGCCAAGATGGTGGGGTCATCATGGATCAACGTTTGGGGAGAACTTGCTTTTATCAGTAAGAATAATTTATACAGCTGACCAGTACTCAGAACTTTAAGCGAGGTGGGTGGTAAGCCTCCATGGAATTCAGAGTTAATTTCATTGAACAAGGACTTTATCATACTCTCAGGTCTTGGGAGGATTAAGAAAGGTAATGAACAGATAAGCAGAATCTGACGAGTTTTATTATTTTCAGACTGATGGTAAATCAGAGAGAAATGAAGTTATTTGGTTATTGGAAGAACACTTGATAAAATGGAATATAAGAAGGATTGTATTTCGTCCCTTCGTTGGAATGAGATAAGTGATAGGTTGTATTTGGATCTGGAGGTAGTTCAGGGGATCATTGAGATTATTAAAAGATTAGAGCATGAAACTCACTTTTCAAAGTAGTTGGAAAAGCTTTATTGAATTGGGAAACAGGAGTATGGAGTTTCGAGTAGAAGATGGTAGCTCTCGTGGGATGTCACCAGAGATAGAGAGGTGAAGAGCTAGATGGACCCCAGGGTATTAAAGTTGTTTGGATTCGGTAAGGGATCAGTGAGGTCGTTTTTAAGTTGACTACATCTTTGGGCACCGTTAGCTATATGCAGTGGATTTTGTGTTCCATGTTAGGGACATGGATTGGAGAAACTCATGTGTTGATTGATAAGGATCTACAGATTAAGATGAAGATATTCCATGTGGGGTGACCGGTTTAAGCATAAAATTGAAAGACTGAGGTTTTGAGGAATAAGATTGTACCTTGAGTTAAGGTAACACACCAGAAAAGGTAGGGTCAAGAAGTGACCGCGATAGCTGGAATCAGTTGTGTGGAATTTGTGTCCTGAATTGCTCGGGTAAATTTCGGGGACGAAATTCTCATTAGGAGGGGATAGTTGTAACGACCCAAATTCACTAATAAGGCTTAAGGGCCTTGATTAGTGTGCCGGGAGGGCATGATGAGAATTATGTGTGATGATTATGATTTTAAGCATGTTATATGATATGTGAATTATATTATGTGATAATTATGATATGTGAATTGTACTGTGTGGGTGCTGTGATACAAATGTGATGCACGTGCCAAGACGGTCCTAGGAAACTAGATAATGGTAACTGGTGATTTGGTAACCTGCGTAACTGTTAGTAACTATAGAAAGTAACAGGTTTCTTTGGGAAAGTGGTAGAATTGCAAAGTTAGGGAAAGGACAAATAAGCCCTTGAGGTCTAGTTAGTAAGTGATATTAATGGAGGGTTAAAATGGTAATTTGGTAGTAAATAGATGAGTTTGAGCTGAAGGAATAACATTTACGTATAACACTTTGGGAGTTGGTTTATGTTGAATATTGGAGACCTAGAAGTAGAACAAAAGAAAGAAGGAAAAGAGAAGCTGAACTCTAGCTCTTGGAAGGAGAATCAAGGGGGTGATTGAGGTTGTCAACTAAGCTTAGGCCAAGAAAACTCAGAGGTAAGGATTTGGCTATAATATGTTTAAGTTTCAAGTCTGAATTTGTAGAGATGAATATGAATTGAAACAAATTGGTGGCTGGTTTTGTATGAATTCAGAATTGGGAAATCAAGGGGGAAGGAGGTTTAGAGCTGGAGGTTGGACTCACCACTCAAGGTAAGGTTTCTGTGTGATTATTAGGCTTGTTTCTGTTAAGGTATAGGGAGTTTGGAGTGTGGTTTGTGTTTGAGTTCAAGCTGTTCTTAATTTTCTGGTTTGAGTTGTTAAGTGTGAAATTCAAGAGTGACTTTTAGGATTGAAGGTGTGAGTGAGCTTAGGCATGATGTCTTTGGATTGTTGTGAGGTTTGTTAGGGGTTTAGAGTTGGTTTTGGGACTTAGGATAGAGTTTGGGGTGAATTGGTGAGGTTGGAGCTCAGAAAAATGCGAAGGAAAACCCAGAAATCTGGGTCTGCGATGGTGTGCCGCGGCACGGCTTTTTCTTGCCGCGGCCTAGGGGTCTCTGGAGGTGGGTGCCGCGGCACAAGGAATGTGGTGCCGCGGCACAAGGCAAATTTCAGGGAGTGATATTTTGCAATTTTTGACCTTTGCTCCGGGGGTTCGGGGGATGTCTCCGGGATGTTGTTCTAGGGTTTTGGGGGTTCCGAGAGTGTGGATTAGGTATCGGGAAGGTAGTCTTGGATTGGTTAATGACAAGGAATATTATATTTGTGTTTGATTAGGACTTTGGAGAAGCTCGGGATAGAGGACCGTGCTTGTGGCTACGTGATATCGGAAACCAGCGAATTGAAAGGTAAGAACACTGCACCCGAATGTATGATTGTGATGGGACTAAGTGCTCCCGAGAATTGTTTTGTGTCATCGTTGGTATTATGCCAAGGGACACGTGTAAGCGGTCTAAGAGTACCGTTCATGAATTTAGCGCATGGGACGCGAATTGGCCACTGGGAGCCAGAAACGAAAGGATAACAGAGGGAGCAGCTTGTGAGCGCTAGCCCTGGTTATCGTCTGTATATTGTGTTATGAGCTGATATGCTTTGTATATGAGATACTTGACTATTGATATACTTTGTATATGAGATACTTGACTATTGATATACTTTGTATATGAGATACTTGACTATTGATATGCTTAAGTTTATGAGATGCTATATGTAAGATTGACTTGACAGCTAAATGTGCATGCTCTATTATTGATGTGTGTTCTTGCTGGGCCTTGGCTCACGGGTGCTACGTGGTGCAGGTAAAGGCAAGGGCAAGTTGGACCAGGCCTGAGGTGGAGAGCTCCGAGGTGAAATGTACATAGCCAGCCGTTCGATCACCACGATCGAGGAGTGTGTCAGGACGGAGATCACCTAACTGCTCATTTTGCCTTAGTATGGCTGTTAATGTATATAAACTTTGTAATTTTTGTAGTATGGCTTTTAAACTGTCATTTTTGGGATCCCATGTACATAAACAATGTTTAGCAGTGAAAATGTATCTTTTGAGACCAAAACGCTTTTAACCCTAGTTCCTCTACTGTTTCAATAACACGTTTTTACTTTAATGACTTGATTAGCGAGTCTGGCACTTTATAAACACACAGTGTAGCGGTCCTGGCTATCCAGGGTGTTACACAATCTAATGGAGACACCTTACTATATTGTGGATAAAGCTTCTTGAGCAATGGAAGAGATGGGTGGCCCAACCGATAATCGGCCTCAAAAGCTAAAGTGGCACTCAAACAAGCAATAGAAGTTGGTGGCGATGTATCAAGAACGTAGAGGCCTCCAGACTCATGTCCTTTACCAATAATCTTCTTTGTCATAAGATCCTGAAATAAACAATGATCAGGAAAAAAATGAGATGCAACAATTAAGATTATGAGTGAATTGACTGACAGAGAGCAAATTAAAGGATAAATTAGGTAAATGTAAGACAGAGGACAAAGGAAGCAAAGGGGTAGAATCGATAGTGCCAGACCCATGAACACAAGATGGCGACCCATCAGCTAAAGTAACGATATGAGTGGAAGTGTGTGATTGAAAAGTTGAAAAGAGATGAGAATTACCTATCATATGATATGTGGCACCGAAATCAATGACCCATTAGGAGGATGAAGAAAGAAGACACATATTGGATTTACCTGAGTCAACAACAACAATGACAGAAGAAGATGAAGACTTGAGTGATTCCTAATACTGTGAGAACTTGGCAAATTCATTGACATAAATAAGGACTGATTTATTAGAGGCATCTTAGTAGATGCAACATTGGCTGATGTGTTTTTGCTGATTTTTGTACTGAAGCTTTCTGCACTCAAATTTTGTATGGCCTAGCTTATTGCAGTAGTTGCACATAATACCTCCAGAATCCGACATTCGAGTTTCAAATCCTCGTGAGCCACCACCCTTGTTTCCACTATTATCAGTTGATCTCCTAGGGACATTGTTACACCCATATTTCAAGATTGGGAATTTTCGATCTCGAAGCTCAGGCTCGTAAGGCGTAAGCTCGAGATTAGCACAGTCATCATGTGACCCGTAAGTCAGAGAGAGTATCGTTAAAGCAGTAAGGACAACCTCAGATTGGTGAGCTCAGAAATTACGTAGTCTCGGAGGGGCACCGAGGTTATAAGTGTTAGGAATGTGTCCTAAAAGCATGTAAAGACATTTGTTTTTTTTTCTGTGAATAAATAAATACAATGGTTTATTATTATTGTCATATTTAGATTGTTAAATTATTATTTGAATAATTTTGTAAATATCAGAAAAATTCCATATTCATTATTGAGGATATGATCTTGTATTAGTACAAGAGAATTAAGATCACATGAATGAATAAAAATAGTCAACAACAACAAATTAAAGTTATGGAATTCTTTAATTGGAGTTGTAAGTACGGTTTACTGAGTATCATAATGATATAAATAATCTAGATTCAGATTATTGATGTGGAAAGACATCTCGGTAAATGTGATTTATATAATATGATTATATATGACATGGACCGATATGAATTAAGGTCTTTATCCAAAAACCATTTAATAATAAAGACTTGTAATTCATATCATAACTGATGATCATTTATAGATCAACCTAAATCCTGAGTGTTCATGAACTCTTGTTCATGTTTATTAAATCTTTTGATTCATTCGTTAATGTCTCTTCAAAGAATGAGGCTAATGACTTTTGTTTTAGAGATTTAATATCATGGATGGATGGGAACATGTATCAACAATACGAAATCTAATATTTCCTAACGGATCGTATATTAGCTCCCTTAAGGGTTAATTCTGGAACTGAATGATTTTGAGCTCAAATTTATAATTAGATTATAGATTAATTATTCACTAGTGAATTAATGGTACTTAAGGAATAAGAAGTAAATTAGAAATGTTAAATGGTAATTCTTCCATTCTAATTTATGAACTAATTAATTAGAGGGTTGAACTATTGTAAGATGGTTATATCAATGGACGACTTAAGATAAGATTTCTATAAAAGTATATCTATAACATAAAGAGTGCAATTATGAATTTATAGTGGAGTAATATCAGAATTAATAAATTAACTATTATAATTAAAGAGTTTATTTATTTAGTTTATTTATTGGAGCTTAATGTTATAGGTCCATAGTCTCCAAAATGACTCAAACAAACACTGACAAAGGTAAATACAAAATTGGGCAAAAATGACTTATGTGATAAGTAAAATATTTTTCTATGTATCAAACATAATTATTAATTAATTATGTGTAATTAATTAATTATTTGATTTAACAAAAATATAATTAATTTTGAATTAATTTATTTTTGGGATTTTTGGTATTTAAATAATAATAAAAATTAGAAAAAATCACATGTCATCATAGGCATGTGGTACACGTGTGGCACAGTGCACAAGCACTGTGCTACACTCATAAGAGAGTGTACTCAGTCTCTTGATTCCACAATTTTAGTTATTTAACTATTAAATAAATAATGAGATATTTTAATATGATTAAAATATTATTATTTAAACAAAAATTTGATAACTGATCAGTTATTTTGAATTTGTTTAAAATAACAAATATTTTAATATATAGGATATATTAAATATAGGATATCAATTTTTCACAGTACGTAACTTTTCAGGGATAGAAAAATATCTAGGAATCTCTCTCAGAGAAAGAGAACAGTGACATAATCAAAAGTCATTGTTCTTCACAAAACCTAGGTCTAAACTTTATTAGATCTCATGTGTTGAGAACATCTGATAAATAGTTTATTGTCTATTATTTGTATAGCGAGCCCACACTCGTTCTTTGTGTGCCTGAGAACATTTTGGAAGATCTTGGTGTGAGATCTCGAGGATTTAGCCATACGAAAAGATAGCAGCAAGGAAGGACCTGAGGTAATTTTTCTATTCATGTCCTTGATTCAATATATATATATATGCATGTGAAGAAGTAGATCTAGAAATCTTATGAGATTAATCTAACAATTTGATTGTTGTTCCGCTGCGCATAATCTCTAATTTGATCAATAAAAACCAACAAATGGTACCAGAGTAATCTTCACATATATATGTATTGAATTTGTGTGGATTTAATTTTATGCATTTATTTATTTTTATGAATGAATGGATGGCTTAATGTGATTGAATGTGTGGGAATGTTGAATCGTTAATTGTATGGTGTTTTTGGGTTAGGATTTGTTTATGATTAGATCATTGTGTAAGCCATTAAAGGGCATAGGATTTATGTAATTTTATTTGGTTTTTGACACCATAAAACTGTAATTCCGATCACACAAAAGTCAGAATGGAGCCCAGGATTCAGAATTCAGCCACCGATCCTCCGAGGCCGATCTCCGAGCCGAAGCGGGACGTCGTACGGACGCCGTACGAACGACCGTATGGACGAGTCCATACGGATCCGTACAGTCCAGCCCCGGCGAATTCGTTTGATGCCACGTGTCCCCGCCTTACTGGTTCCTAATTTTTTTTATTTTTTCTGAAATTAATCTGTTATTTTTTTTAAAATTTTAAAATGTTCAAATATCCTATTTTTGAAATTTGATATTTAAATAATAAGATATTTTTGTTATCTTAACAAAAAAATTTTAATATCTTATTTAAAATTTATTTTTTCAAAATAACAGATTTTAATTTAAATTCATTTCAGTTTTAATTAAAAGTTGTTTTAATTAAAAAGAAAAATAAAAAATAATGATTATTTAAAAGTTTGTTTTAATTAATCAAAATAATTTGAAAATTGTTTTCTTATTATTATTCTAGACCAACAATGTCACATATCCTACCGACAGTAAAGTAAAGAAGCCCGATGGAGATCAAGGCAGTTTTATTTTATTTATTTTAATTTTATAAAGTGGTTGTAAAATTAGAAATACCCAAAAGCACCCGGTTCAACATTTATTGTTTATTTATTTATTTAAATAATTATTTTCATGTGGTTAATGTGATTGATAACATGTTCATGCATTGTATGCCATACATGAAAACCCACACAGTCATAATCATGCATCTCATTAGTAGAAACATGATTATTAGGATTGTCCTATGTGTTTGTATGAATTGTTTTGTGAAATCAATTGCATGTAAATTACTTAGTTTTATTTTGAAAAATTGGTAAAATATAAAACCAATTTTTAAGTCTTTATGACTTAATTTCTTTAAACCAACTTTATTTTTAAAAAAGTGTTTTTTTTAGTAAAGTTTAGATGAACATGATTGGTAATTTAAAATTGGATATGCACCTAGAAACTCACTTTCTTTCCAATTTTAATTATGTTCATAAAGTTTAAAGAAAATGTAATTAATTTGGAATTAATTAGGTTAAAAACACTTATTTCAAAATAGTGAGTGGAAGAGGGTTGATATCTCAAACATAACCCATGGTCTCCATTATTAATATAACACCGTGAGATATGAATAGCGCATCGCGACGGCTTTGTTTTCGTCCCTCTAAGGAAGGTGTCTGGACATATCAATAACAAGGTTGTATTTCTTAGATAGGAACTAATGATGTATTTTAGGCTTGACCGACCCTAAGGCGGCATGTCCTAAGTTAAGTCATGAACTCCGAAATAATGGGTTACACTCACAAAGTTATGATTAAGCTCGTGCAGCGGATAATCATAACTTGACCAAACTAAGCGGTACTTTAATGTTTAAAAGAGAAAATAAAGAGTTATTTTAAGTATTAAACAATAAAGATAAGAATGTCTTATAAATTCTCTAAAATTATTTTGACCGACCCTAAGGCGGTACTTTAATTGTTAGAAAATTTTATCGTGGAAATTAATCTTTATTTTATGTGTTTTAATTGTGCTCATGCATCACGTTTAATTTCCGAAAACTTTGATATTTATTATTCTAAATATAATAATATTTATTTGTACTTATTTATTACCAGCAAAATGTCTATTGGTGAATTACATACCGATGCCTTTCTCAAATCCTTGGTTTTTGAACCTGGAAATATGCAACACTGGTTTCGAGGCATGTTGACTATTTTTTCTTATAAGAAAATGATGTCAACTGTCTGTGAAAAACCTCCAACAGAACCATCTCTGGCTACTAGCTATGAAGCAGAAGAAAAATATGCAGATTGGATGAAATCCGATCGATTGGCACGTTATTGCATGCTTTCAACCATGCCTGACGAAACAAAGGAAAAATATATACACTATGACTCAGCACATGAGATGTGGCGAGCAATGACAGAGGAAGTCTATGCTGAGTGTCATCGTTTATATCAAACGAAAAAGGTAAATAAGATTTACATATATTTTTTCAACTATGAATAGTAGATTCAAACACTATGAATATAAGATTCAAAATTTTTGGATAGTAGATTCAAAAATATATGCCACTAATCTATTTTTCTTTTGTCTTTCCTTTTGCAGAATCAGAACCCTGAAAAGGAGGAAGAGACTAATGAGGATTTATGTAGCAAGTAAGGAGCTGGAGAAGTTGGAGAACAGTTTTTTTTATTTAGTAATTTTATTGTTAGTTGAACAATTTAAATTTCTTTATTTTGTTTTAGAAATTTTAGATTTCTTTAAACAAAGAATACTACAAGTCTAGAAATTTTGTTTATTGTTAGTAATTTTGATTATTAATATTTGGAAACTTATTTCTATGTTTGCATGACATTTATTTCTT
The DNA here is from genome assembly GCF_963169125.1 of Humulus lupulus. Lineage (NCBI taxonomy): Eukaryota > Viridiplantae > Streptophyta > Magnoliopsida > Rosales > Cannabaceae > Humulus > Humulus lupulus. The sequence continues at coordinate 126,060,863 of NC_084794.1, forward strand.
TTATTAATAAAGTAGTTATTATTTAAAGAAATTATCTATTTACTTGTTATGCAAATGCTTTGGGATAAACAAAGTTTACATACTTATATGGAATGACAAAAAAAAAATTAATTATTTAAAAACAACTAATCCTAGGTCTATTAAACTGATTCTGATAGTGAAACATATCTGTGACACTTGAGATTGGACCATATTGGTCTAGACAGAATAAATAGGCTTGTAAAGGATAATCCTTTAAGAGACCATTAATTGGATCTCTCCCTGTTTGTAAATCCTGTCTAGAAAACAAAATGACCAAGCAACCTTTCTTTGCTAAAGGTTCAAGAGCCACAGAACCACTTCAGCTAGTACACATGGATGTTAGCAATCCACTTAATGTACAAGCAAAAAGAGGTTGTGAATATTTTGTCACTTTCATTAACGATTATTCGAGATATGATTACCTATACTTAATGCAAAGAAAATCTGAGACTTTTGGAAAGTTCAAAGAATTTCAAGCAGAGGCTAAAAAGCAAGTAGGTAAATCACTAAAAATCACTTCGAATTGATCGAGGAAGAGAGTACTAGGACTGTGAATTCAAGAACCATCAACGTGAGTATGGCATTCAATTCCAACTCACTACACTTGAAACAACACAGTAAAATGATGTTTCAGAAAGTCGGAATAGAACGTTACTAGATATGGTTAGATGAATGATGAGTTTCTCATCATTACCACTGTCATTCAGGGGCTATACGATTCAATGTGTTCTATACACATTGAAGGATGTTCCACCTAAGTCTATCCAAAAGACATCCATAGAATTATGGAATGGTTGTAAACTTAGTTTACATCATTTTAGAATTTGGGGGTATTGTGCATACGTGCTTAATAGGAAGACCGGGAAGTTGGAAACGTGCTTTCAAGTATGTATGTTTGTGGGATATTCCAAAGAGACTGGAGGTGGAACTTACTATAGTCCAAAAGAAAATAAAACATTTTTTGACAAATGCAACTTTTCTTGAATATGACTATGTTAATAACCACAAATCTCGCAGTAAGGTTGTACTGGAGGAGATGGTCTCAAATAAAGTCGCAAAGTCACCAGCAGCAATTAATGATAAAACAACCAAAGAAACCACATTTCCTGAAAAGGAAAAACCAGTGCAACGTCGTAATGGGAGGATTGTGAGACAACCTATTCGCTACGAACATGAGGCACACGTTCTTGTATCAGATACTTAAAAGGACGATCCATTGACTTTTAAAGAAGAAATGGAAGACCCTGATGTTGATAAGTGGCAAGAAGCCATGAATCAAGAAATGGAATCAATGTATTCCAATTCAGTCTGGGAACTTGTAGATCTGCCTGACAATGTTAATGCCATTGGATGAAAATGGATCTACAAGAAGAAAAGGGGTGCAGATGGAAAGGTAGAAACCTACAAAGCAAGGCTTGTGGCCAAAGGCTACACACAAAGAGAGGGTGTGGACTATGAAGAAACATTTTCTCCTGTGGCCATGCTTAAGTCCATTCCCATACTCTTATCCATAGCTGCCATCTATAATTATGAGATATGGCAAATGGACGTCAAGACAGCTTTTTTGAATGGCCACCTTGATGAAACCATTTATAGGGAACAACCATAAGGGTTTATAAAGAAGGATCAAGATCAAAATGTATGCAAATTGTTGAAATTCATATATGGATTGAAACAAGCATCAAGATCTTGGAACTTAACATTTGATGAAACTATTAAAACATATGGTTTCGAACAAAATATTGACGAAGCATGTGTTTATAAATACATCAAAGGAAAAATTGTGGTTTTCTTAGTTCTTTATGTTGATGATATCCTACTCATTGGGAATGATGTAGAGACATTATCAAATGTAAAGAAATGGTTGGCTAACAAATTCCAAATGAAAGATTTGGGAGAAGCGAGCTATGTTCTAGGCATTAAAATTCTAAGAGATAGAAAGAACAAGCTCCTAGCACTTTCACAAGCAAATTATATTGATAAAGTGCTTGAAAGATTCTCTATGGAGAATTCCAAAAAAGGGTCAATTGCCGACCAGACATGGAATTACTCTTTGCAAAGATCAGTGTCCAAAGACACCACAAGGGCAAGAGGATATGAGAAAGTATCCCTATGTATCAGCTGTAGGGAGCCTAATGTATGCAATGTTATGTACTAGACCTGACATATGTTATGCAGTAGGGATTGTCAGTCGTTATCAATCAAATTCAAGTTTGGAACACTGGATTGCAGTGAAACATATTCTTAAGAATCTCAGGAGAACGAGAGACTATATGCTAGTATATTCGGGTAGAGACCTCGAACCTACTGGATTCACTGACTCAGATTTTCAATTTGACAAGGATAGTAGAAAGTCTACTTCTGGGTCAGTATTCACTCTTGGAGATGGAGCAGTTGTCTGGAGAAGCATTAAGCAATCCAGTATAGCTGATTCAACCATGGAAGCTGAATACATAGCATCTTGTGAAGCAGCTAAGGAAGCAGTTTGGCTGAAAAAGTTCTACACAGATTTGGAAGTAGTTCCAGAAGTGGAGAAACCACTTGTTCTTTACTGTGACAACAGTGGAGCAGTGGCCAATTCTAAAGAACCAAGAGGCCACAAGAGGGGAAATCATATAGAGCACAAATACCACTTAGTCAGAGAAATCGTACATAGAGGAGATGTGACCATTCTGAAAATCGCATCAGAACACAACCTGGCGGACCCATTCACGAAGACGCTTCCAGCAAAGCAATTCGAGGGTCATGTACGTAATATGGGATTGAGAGAAATGCCTCACTTGCTTTAAGTACAAGTGGGAGATTGTTAGGAGTGTGTCCTAAAAGCATGTAAAGATATTTGTTTTTTTTCTGTGAATAAATAAATACAATGGTTTATTATTATTGTCATATTTAGATTGTTAAATTATTGTTTGAATAATTTTGTAAATATCAGAAAAATTCCATATTCATTATTGAGGATGTGATCTTGTATTAGTACGAGAGAATTAAGATCACATGAATGAATACAAATAGTCAACAACAACAAATTTAAGTTATGAAATTCTTTAATTGGAGTTGTAAGTACGGTTTACTGAGTATCATAATGATACAAATAATCTAGATTCGGATTATTGATGTGGAAAGACATCTCAGTAAAGGTGCTTTATATAATATGATTATATATGACATGGACCGATATGAATTAAAGTCTTTATCCAAAAACCATTTAATAATAAAGACTTGTAATTCATATCATAACTGATGATCATTTATAGATCAACCTAATCCTGAGTGTTCATGAACTCTTGTTCATGTTTATTAAATCTTTTGATTCATTCGTTAAAGTCTCTTCAAAGAATGAGGCTAATAACTTTTGTTTTGGAGATTTAATATCATGGATGGCTGGGAACATGTATCAACAATACGAAATCTAATATTTCCTAACGGATCGTATATTAGTTTCCTTAAGGGTTAATTTTGGAACTGAATGATTTTGAGCTCAAATCTATAATTAGATTATAGATTAATTATTCACTAGTGAATTAACGATACTTAAGGAATAAGAAGTAAATTAGAAAGGTTAAATGGTAATTATTCCATTTTAATTTATGAACTAATTAATTAGAGGGTTGAACTATTGTAAGATGGTTATATCAATGGACGACTTAAGATAAGATTTCTGTAAAAGTATATCTATAACATAAAGAGTGCAATTATGAATTTATAGTGGAGTAATATCAGAATTAATAAATTAACTATTATAATTAAAGAGTTTAATTATTTAGTTTATTTATTGGAGCTTAATGTTATAGGTCCATGGTCCCCAAAATGGCTCAAACAAACATTGACAAAGATAAATACAAAATTGGGCAAAAATGACTTATGTGATAAGTAAAATATTTTTCTATGTATCAAACATAATTATTAATTAATTATGTGTAATTAATTAATTAAGAATTAATTAATTATTTGATTTAACAAAAATATAATTAATTTTGAATTAATTTATTTTTGGGATTTTTGGTATTTAAATAATAATAAAAATTGAGAAAAATTACATGCCATCACATGCATGTGGTACACGTGTGGCACAGTGCATAGGCACTATGCCACATGCATAAGAGAGTGTACTCAGTCTCTTGATTCCACAATTTTAGTTATTTAAATATTAAATAAATAATGAGATATTTTAATATGATTAAAATATTATTATTTAAACAAAAATCTGATAACTGATCAGTTATTTTGAATTTGTTTAAAATAACAAATATTTTAATATATAGGATATATTAAATATAGGATATCAGTTTTTCACAGTACGTAACTTTTTAGGGATAGAAAAATATCTAGGAATCTCTCTCAGAGAAAGAGAACAGTGACATAATCAAAAGTCATTGTTCTTCACAAAACCTAGGTCTAAACTTTATCAGATCTCATGTGTTGAGAACATCTGATATATAGTTTATTGCCTATTATTTTTATAGTGAGCCCACACTCGTTCTTTGTGTGCCTGAGAACATTTTGGAAGATTTTGGTGTGAGATCTCGAGGATTTAGCCATACGAAAAGATAGCAGCAAGGAAGGACCTGAGGTAATTTTTCTATTCATGTCCTTGATTCAATATATATATGCATGTGAAGAAGTAGATCTAGAAATCTTATGGGATTAATCTAACAATTTGATTGTTGTTCCGCTGCGCATAATCTCTGATTTGATCAATAAAAACCAACAATAAGTTAGGCTCGCAATTCATAGTAGCAATGATTCAACACTTGTATAAACTTCTCGATTTATTTTCTGCCCTAAGACAAGACAGTTCGAGCTCGAGAGGTGTAAGCTCAAAGAGGATGGTTTCATCGATAATTTCTTGTTGGAAGCATAGGCGAACCAAGATGACGAGCTCGCAATAGGCAAACGGTCTCGAAGGCACGTGAATCTAGCATCCAAGCTCGTCAGCTGGGTGTGAATGTGTTTATTGTTGTAAAATCCCTATGTTTAAGGGATCTGATGTAATTTGTTATTAAATCCCAAATATCATGGGATATTACCGCGTACATGATAACTGTATGCATTTAATGGTATTATTTTATTTGATTTGTAGAATAACTTCCCGTAATCTGTGGGAAGAGATTCATGAAACCCCTCTATAAATAGAGTGGGATAATTCATTTGTATGGACCGAAAAACTGATATTGGAAAAAACTCTGTACAGTTGCTTCCAGAAAGCTATTAGAGAATTCCAAGAAGTTAATAATACAGACTCGTGGACTAGGCATATTTTAACTGCTGAACCACGTAAAAGATCCTGTCTATACTTTCTGGTTCCTCTGGTATATTTTGTTTAATTGCTCTTCTTCTTTAAGTTGACAAAAAAAGGCGTCAACAGACATAATTATTATTCCGACCGACCAAACTACCACTAACCGGGACAGATGAATGAGGAATTTTTGTGCATAGAACACGACTAAAGACGTCTTGTAAAGAAGAGATTTCAGAACCAGAGAGAATTTGTGACTTAGCAGACTCAAAATCAGAAGAAAGGCCAGCCAGAAAACTCATGATAGATATCTTCTCCCGTTGGCTTTGTTGAACCTTCACGTCAGGGCTAAAAGGCAGCAACATATTAAGCTCCTCATATGACTTTTTGAATGCCATAAAATACTTTATAAGCGACTAATCTTGTTTTTTCGGACAGTAAAAGGCTTTGCAAACTTCATACACGCAGGAGAGATTCCTTTGCTAGAGCACAAAAATTCTAAATAATTCATTAGTTCCTTAACAAATTCACAATGATTGATGAAGCCAATTACCTCACTATCAATAGAATTACGAATTTGAAGGAACAAACGTGCATCCTCTCTGAACCATGTCAAATCATCTTTCTCCTTCGAATCGTTTTTAGGAGGATCTTTAGTCAAATGATCATCTTTGTCGATACTTCATAAATAAAGTCGAATAGTCTTACTTCAATCCAAATAGTTCGAACCATTCAATTTATGGTCTGTGATTTAGACATCACAGGAACCACATCAGAAACCACTGATTTTGTTTTAGCCATGACCTCAAAAGAAAATATGGAGAAAATAAGTAAACAAAGCCAAGAAAAAGGGGAACCCCAAAGACAAGATATGAACAAAAATAGATATGAGAATGACCAGAGAAGAACACAAACAGGGCAGAAAAGTGTCGAGAAAGATGTGGGGACCAACCGGATTTGAAAGCACGGCGGAAGCTCAGCGCACATGCCCACACGCACCAACGCGTGAAGGACAGTGCAGCAAGAGACGATGGCGTGTTGGGTCCACTTGCGACGATTCTGGACTTTGAATCGCAGGGATTGGTTGGTTAGTGTCTGGGCAGTCTTCCTGTGCCAGTGGTGAGAACAAAAGAGCACTCCAAATAGGGTTGCCGAAAAAGGAACCCTAAAAATGAAAGAAAAACCAAACCCTAATTGTAAACCCCAATTTGTGATAAACTCTAATTTCAAATTTCGAATCACAATCCCAAAATAAGCTCTAATACCATGTTATTTAAGGTGGAATATGAATTGTATTCTCATAATTATCATTGAAATGTAATACACACATATATATACACAACTAGGAAACTATATAATTAGGAACCTAGAATTAAGCTAATTAGACAATTAATATATAGCTAACACATTATTCATTGGAAACATCATTCCAGCCCTTTACCATTAGAAAATTCTTTCCATGCATAAAGTAAATTAAAAATTAATATAAAATGACCATACCCTTCTATTTTTCTTTAGGAATACTTGATGCTTTATGCATCATAAGATACATTATTTTTTGGGTATGTCAACTTTAAAGAATATGACAAAAGTATGACTTTTTTGAATAATTTTACAAGATTTCCCTTTCTCTCCCTATCCTTCAGCTTTGCTCTCAAACTCTTTCTCTTTCTCTATAACCACAACACCACCACCATCACCTCCTCCCCGCAGCAGAGCACACCACATCTCTACGCTGCCACTTCCATCAACGCCTCCTCCTCCCATCACTATTGAAGCCGCCACCTCTTACCACCATTAAATTTCTTTCATCATTTTTTTTCATTTTAATGATGAAAAGTTAAATCCAAAACTTAAATCGAATAAAAGATTCATCTAAGACACTAGTTTATTGATTTTGAATACTTATGTGCAAGATTTTTTTGGTTTTGTTTGCATTTTTTCAGATCTAAAACTTAATAATTTGTAGAAAAACGATATCCAACGATGCCAAACAATGGAGCCTTAAAAACATGGTTCTTAGGCCAAAACGATGCTTAACAATGCATTAAGGATGTGGTAACGATGCGTTTGCGATGGTGGCTTCCTAACGATGCATTAACGATGTGTTTACGATGGAGGCTTGAAAACATATTTTTCGGCCAAACAATGTTTAATAATGAATTAACTATGTGGTAACGATGAATTTGCGATGGTCTCTTGAAAATATGGTTTTTAGGCCACAATGATGCTTAACCATGCATTAATGATGTAGTAACAATGCGTTTGTGATGGTGGATTCCTAACGATGCATTGGCGAGGCATTAACGATGTGTTTGCGATGGAGGCTTGAAAACATATTTTTTTCCCAAACAATGCTTAATGATGCATTAACTATGCGGTAACGATGAATTTGCGACGGTGTCTTGAAAACATGGTTTTAGGCCACAACGATGCTTAACCATGCATCAATGATGTAGTGACAATGCGTTTGCGATGGTGGCTTCCCAACGATGCATTGATGATGCGTTTGCGATGGTGGCTTGAAAACATGTTTTTAGGCCAAATAATTCCTAACGATGCATTAACGATTTGATAACGATGAATTTGCGATGGTTACTTGAAAACATGAGATTTAGGCAAAAACGATGTCTAACGATGCAGTAACGATTCGTTTGCGATGGTGGCTTCCTAACGATGCATTAGCGATGAATTAACGATGTGTGTTGCAATGGTGGCTTTGAAACATGTTTCTAGGCCAAACAATTGCTAACGATGCATTAACGATGTGATAATGATGCATTTGCGATGGTAGCTTGAAAACATGAGTTTTAGGCCAAAACGATGTCTAACGATGCATTTGCGATGGTTGCTTGAAAACATGTTTTTAGGCCAAAAAATTGATGGTTTCAAGCCACCATCGTTACCGAATTGTTAGACATCATTTTCACCTAAAACCCATGTTTTCAAGCCACCATCGCAAATTTATCGTTACAACATTGTTATACATTGTTTGGCCTAAAACATGTTTTCAAGGCACCATTGCAAACACATCATTAATGCATTGCTAATACATCGTTAATGCATCGGTAGGAGGCAACCATCGCAAACGCTCGTTACTGCATCGTCAGACATCGTTTTCACTTAGAGCCCATGTTTTCAAGCCACCATCACAAATACATCGTTAGCGCCTCGTTAGACATTGTTTGGCCTAAAAACATGTTTCAAGCCACCATCACAAACATATGTTAATGCATTTCTAATGCATCGTTAGGAAGCCACCATCGCAAATGCATTGTTAATGCATCCTTTTGGCCTAAAAATCATGTTTTCAAGATACCATCGCAAATGCATCATTACCGCATCGTCAATGCATCGTTAAACATTGTTTGGCCTAAAAACACATTTTCAAGCCACCATCGCAAACACATCATAAATGAATCGTTAGGAAGCCACCATCGCAAACGAATCCTTACCACATCGTTAATGCATCGTTTTGGCCTAAAAACCATGTTTTTAAGGTTCCATCACAATTGCATCGTTTATCGTTAATGCATCGTTAGGTATCGTTTTTCTACAAATTTTTAAGTTTTCGATTTGAAAAAAAAAAACACAAACATAGGTGTTCAAAATCCATAAATTAGTGTCTTAGGTGAATTTTTCCTTCGATTTAAGTTTTGGATTGAATTTTTCATCATTAAAATTAAAAAAATTGATGAAAGAGCTTTACTAGTGGTAGGAGTTGGCGACTTCAATGGTGGAGGGAGGTGGAGACATCGATGGAAATGGCAGCGTGGAGAGGTGGTATGCTCTGCTGCCGTGGGGAGGTGGTGGTGGTGCCATGGTTATAGAGAAAAAGATAGAGTTTGAGAGAGAAGTTGAAGGAGAGGGAGAGAAAGGACAATTTTGTCAAATTATTAAAAAAAGTCGAACTTTTATCATATTTTTTAAAGTTGGCATATCCAAAAAATAGGATATCTTATGTTGCATAAAACATCAAGTTTTCCTTTATTTTTTTTTAAAGTAAATTGACTTACCAAAATAGGGATATTTTTGACATATAACACTAATGCCATTCTATTCCTATATCTAGTCAAATAAAATAATTTTGATTCCAATATTGATTTCAAATGTAAGCAAATAACATAATATTTTTCTTATTACATTCCATTACTATTCTAATTATCATTCTACAAAATCAAACGTCACCAAAAATTTAATTTTAGATTGATCACGTGGAACAAATCAAATAATATTTTTATGATGGAATCAACTTAGTATATATTCTTTACTTAAATTAGTGAAAATGTACAATTTTGATCTGACTAACAATATGCAAAGTATTAAAATAGTATTAATTAAATAATAGGACATTAAGTTGGTTTGAGAATAAATAATAAAGTACTAAAATAGTATGTTCCCTATCTAGTTTGATTTTTTTTTTTTTTTTTTAAATTAGTGCAAGAACAGTAGAGTACCCAAATTATTGTGGTAATCAGTGGCGGACCCAATTCAAGCCAAGGAGAATTAAGCCCCTGCTAAAAAAAATATTTTGTAGTTTTCTTTTTTTAAATGTAATACTTGGTGCCTACTTGCTTAGAAAGTAAAAAAAAAAAAATCTCCTCGAGCCATGTTTTCTTTTTCCTGTTGTTTCTTACTGTTTCCCTCTCTCCATAATCCTATTTCTTGTTAATTATTAGTTACTTGGTAAATTATGTTGAAAAATACCTAACAAACAATAATAAAATTGATTTTGAGCACTAAAAACACAATACATCCATACACAAAAGGGGCGTTCGGTAAAATATAAATAAACTGTTTTTTTATTTATTTAATAAAAAATGTGAAGGTAAAATGACAATTGGTGTTCAGCAAGCTTATTTCTGTTTTTAATTTTTAAAAATTTTAATTAAAATTTATTAATTTTTTAAAACAAGATTTTCTCACTTTTAAAAACTTATTTCAATTTCTTCTCTTTCTTCTTCCCGTAGCCAAACACATTTTTATTTTTATTTTAAAAAAATAAAAAATAAAAATAATTACCAAACACATTTTTGTTTTATAAAAATTAAAAATCCTAAAACAAAAATATATTTTTACTTTTAGTTTAAAAAATATAAAAACAAAAATTTTACCAACAAAAACGCAACCAAAGAGTTCCATAACATGCAGACTTTCAAATAATGCAACCTCTTCATCAGAAATTAACTGCAAAACTATATAACACGATTCTTTTTCAGAAAATAATTCAATAAACTTGACTCTAAATAAATATAACAAAATTAAATAAAGAGAAAAAAACTAACAATGATCCAAAAGTTCACATCATCATTCTATAAATAGACTCCTCAGGCATTAATATTATGTACTTGTTTTGATATTATGTACTACTATTCGTTCTCTAAATCTATAAAGTTTTCCTTGTTTTCTTTGTCACTTATCTTCTTGTTGGGCCCAAAATATTCGGCCCGAAAACACTTGTCTCATTTATCAAATACTCAAAACGGAGCGTTTAGACAAAGGAAGGTTCCGAGGGCAGAAGCTGTAAGTCAGAGGCAATCCACGCCTCTGACCCCTGAGCGAGACATTTTAAAAGTCGGTATTTTTGGAGGGAAATTTAGTTATTCTCCTTCCTCCTTTTCAGGGTTCACTTGAACCAACTAACCGTTTTGTATATTTCATCCTATAAATATGAGATTTTGGGAAGGGAAACTGATCGGACTGAAAAAACTGACTTAGGCATCAGAGTGTCTTTCTTGCAGGTGATCCCGACGAGTCAAAGGCAGATTTCATCACCAGAGAAGAAGCAAGTTGCCGAACGCCGTTGGGTCTTTACTTCCATATATAGAAAGACAATTTGTTACCCCAACAATTGGCGCCGTCTGTGGGAAGGACAAACATATCGGCCTTAGCCACGTCGTCGAACCAAGAATTCAAGATCCGCTACAAACCCAGAAGTCATGCCACCAAAAGGCAACGGAGTTTCGGGCCAAGTTGCACAAAGCGTCCCTCCGACGGACATGAGCGACCAGATCGAAAGAATGTGTCGTCTATTGGAGGCAAGCCAGCAGTGGTCCGACGAGGCAATCAAAACATTAACCGAAGCCCAAGCTAGGCTCGAAGCCGAGATTGCTGAGCTGCGCAGGTCCGCTGACACGACTCGCAACACCCAAGCCCACGAGAATCTTGATTCTAACAGATCTGACATTCTAGTCGACCATGTTAATTCCCCGCATCACAACATGAACCCAGGTAACGGGCAATCCCAAGCCATCCCGCCGTCCTCCAGGGCCGATGAGCGACAAGCCCCGACCTCTGACACGCATGGGCGGGCAGAAGCAGAACCCACTGGACCCGCTCAGCCAGCAGCCAAAGTCCGGCCTCAACGCACGACACCTCAAGTCGCACACGACTCTCCCTCTGAAGGTCGCGTTCCCTCGATCCGTTTCTTGGATAGCTGAAAAGAAGACATGACGAGGGAAATGATGCAGATGTTCTCAGATGGACGATCTGCCTACGTCACCGAACATTTGGATCTTGTATCAAGAACCACTGAAAAATCTCCTTTCTCGGAATGGATTCTGAATGAGCCAAAGCCTCGAGACTTCGTCATCCCTTCCCTACCTGCGTTCAATGGAAAGGGAGACCCACTAAACCACTTATTTCAATTTCAACAAAAGATGGTGTTAGAAGCTAATAACGAAGCCATACAATGCAAAGTCTTTTCCACGACTTTCTCCGGACCAGCTCTGTTATGGTTCCGACAATTAAAGCCCGGGTCACTCAACAGTTTTAGTGATCTCCGACGGTCCTTCTTATAGCAGTACAGCGCGAACCGAGAGGCGCCCAGAACAATGGCCGATCTCTATCGAATTGAACAGGGGGAGAATGAACATCCAAAAGCATACTTACAACGTTTCATTGACCTCGTACATCAAATCCACGACGTCGACCCACTCACCGCAGCAAATCTTTTCGTCAAAAGCTTGCAGGGGGGTCACTCTTGCATGAGAATCTCACTATGACACCACCATACGACATGGCAGACGTGCAGACCCGAGCCAAGGGCGTCTTCAGGGTATTAGAATTTTGAGAACGCGCACAGAAGAAGACTGCACTCATCTCTGCTCCCCCAACAAATAATCCTCCACCACCTGCCAGGGATGACAAGAGGAAGCGGAACCAAACAGATCATACGAAGGAAGGAAAAAGGCCAAGACAGGATCGACAGCCACCGCGATACCCATCCTTCGAATACACCGTCCCGCAAGAAGTCATTTATGAAGAAAATAAAGACAGGCCTATCTGGCGAGAGCCCTACAAAATTACCACTCCATCTGACAGAAGGGATAAAAGCAGATACTGTCTTTTCCACAAAGATCACGGTCATACGATCGCTGAATGCCACAACTTGAACAATCAGATCCAAGCCCTCATGAGGAGTGGACGGCTTACTCAATACATCAAGGAGATAGGCAGACCAGGCGCCTCGCGGCAGAACACAGCTTCTGCCCCCACTCCGCAGGCGTCAGACCCCGTACACACAGCCTCGGACAGCACCCTGGAGCCTCTTAAACAAGTCCCTATGATCCACGGGATCGTAGAACCCCCTGATAATCAAGAGCACGCGACTAAAATCCATAATAGGATGGAAGAACGAGTGAAGCGATACAAATCATTAGGCCACGTGGTCAATCTCATCACTTCAGAAGACAGAGGCTACCCAGCCTCAGCTATCACCTTCACTGATGATGACCTGAAGGGCGTCACCCTGCCTCATGATGATCCTCTCGTCATTTCCTTACAAGTTGACCACTGACAGCTGGGCAAAGTTCTGATCGATGGGGGCAGTGGGGTCGACATCCTCTTCTGGGAAGCCTTCCAGAAGATGGGACTGGGGGAGAATCAGATCTGACCCTCCACCATGCCCATTTTGGGATTCAATAGCCAAAGAGTCTATCCAAAGGGCGTCATTCGATTAACTGTGGTAGCTGCAGAATGCGCCCTGCCAGTAGACTTCCTCATTATAGACTCCACCACAAGCTACAACGCCATCATGGGAAGAAGTTGGATCCACCGGATGCAGGGGGTAGTCTCAACTCTACACCAGGTGATGCGGTGTCAATCACTCAACGGACGATACATCGTCGACATCAAAGGCTACCAGAAGCAGGCCAAAAAGTGCTTCCTTACCTTAAAAGAAATAAATAGCTCTGCCTCTGCCTCCCATGACAACTCTCCTGACAAATAGAAATTACAGCAGGACCTACCAACGTGCCTAAAAGGAATCAATCTAGAAGAAGACCAAGAAAAACCCCAAGTTACACTAGATACCTTAGAACAGGTGGGTCTAGACGACGCTGACCCTTCTAAAATGGTCCTGGTAAGTACCAAGCTCTCTGAAGACGAGAGGCAGACCCTCGTACGATTTCTCCAAACCAGAATGAGAACTTTTGCTTGGACTCCACACGACATGCCCGGAATAGACCCTTCTGTCATGAGCCACAGCTTGAATATCTCCAACAACTTCCCACCAGTCAAACAGAAGCAGAGGAGATTCGCTCCAGAGGTGAATCAAGTCATACAAGAGGAGGTCCAACGGCTCCTGAGCACAGGGGAAATCGAAGAATGTTTATACCCCAGCTGGCTTGCCAACCCCGTCGTGGTTCCAAAGAAGAATGGGAAAAAGAGAGTATGCATAGACTACACAAATCTAAACAAAGCGTGTCCCAAAGATAGCTACCCTCTACCAAAGATCGATCAGATGATAGACGCCACGGCAGGATATGAAAGGATGAGCTTCCTTGATGCCTACTCTGGATACAATCAGATCCCCATGAAATCAGAGGATCGGATTCATACGGCTTTCATAACAGAAGGTGGTTTATACTGCTACAAAGTCATGCCCTTCGGTCTAAAGAATTCAGGCGCGACATACCAGAGGCTGATGCACAAACTGTTTTCCTTATTACTTGGGAGAAATATGGAGGTTTATATTGACGATATGGTCATCAAGTCCAAACAAAGCTCTTCACATATAGACGACTTGACTGAATGTTTCGACATCCTTGATGCTTATAAAATGAAATTAAACCCCTCAAAATGTGTCTTTGGGGTGTCCTTTGAATAGTTCTTGGGATACGTCGTCAGTCAGAGGGGCATCGAGGCGAATCCAACACAAATTGCGTCCCTCTCAGAAATTAAGGAGCCCAGAACCATCCGTGACATACAGGCTCTGACCGGCAAAATAGTAGCATTAAGTCGATTCATATCACGAATGTCAGACCGCTGCCAACCCTTCTTACAGTGCATAAAGAAATCTACCAACACCACCTGGGGACCAGAACAGCAAAAAGCATTGGAAGAGCTGAAGACCTATTTGAGCTCTCCTCCTATATTGAGCTCTCCCATTGCTAATGAAGATTTATTCTTATATTTGTCTGTCTCACAATTCGCCGTGAGTTCTGTTCTTTTTCGAGAAGAAGCCAATCGTCAGAGGCCAGTGTTCTATTGCAGCAAGATGCTGTTAGACACTGAAACCCGATACAGTATGATGGAAAAATTGGCACTCGCACTCCTCACGACCAAAAAGAAGTTACGACAATACTTCGAAAGCCACACGATCATCGTATATACGGACTATCCATTAAAGCAGGTACTGAGTAAGCCCAACCTTTCTGGAAGATTATCTAAATGGGCCATTGAGCTTGGGACATACGATATTCAGTTTTCGCCACGAAAAGCTAAAAATGGGCAGGTACTCGCTGACTTCCTGGTTGAAATTCAGTCATTCACTCCTGACGCCCTGCCAGAATTATTAGAATCAGAAGATCAATGGCCGTGGACAATGTACACTGATGGAGCATCCAATTCCCAAGGGGCTGGTATTGGCGTCGTATTAGAAGCTCCCTCAGGACTCAAAATCGAAGAAGCCATTCGTTTAGAGCAATCCGCAACGAATAATGAAGCAGAATATGAGGCACTAATCTATGGTTTGGAACTCGCACGAGAAATGGGAATCCAACGTCTGAATGTCAGAGGCGACTCGCAGCTTATGATAGAGCAAGTGGCAGGAAATTTCGATACCAAAGCACCCCATCTGGCTAGCCTTCTACAGAAGGTAACTGACTTAAGATCGCATTTTCGCCAGTTTGAACTCATACTAGTACCCAGGGAGCAAAATTAGAAGGCCGACGCCCTTGCCAAATTAGCTTCTGCGGGAGGATGCACACGCCAGTCCTCCATATCCATAAGCCGATCAAGCAAAGATATGGAAGTCTATTCCACCTCATCAGAACCTGAATGCTGGATAGATCCGATCATAAAGTACTTGACCACCTCCGAGCTCCCACCTAATCCGAAAGATGCAAAGCTTCTGCGCCTTCGGGCACAACGCTATTCCATGATCCATGGGACGTTGTACCGAAAATCCTTCAACGGCCCATACCTACGATGTTTGCGCCCATCAGAAGCTAAAAAATTGTTAGAGGAAATACATGAGGGGACATGTGGAAATCACACAGGGGGACGGAGCTTGGCACACAAGGCACTTACAGCAGGGTATTACTGGCCATACATGATGACAGAAGCGCGGGATTATGCCAAAAAATGCGACAAATGCCAACGATTTGCACCCACCATCCATCAACCTGCTCAAACCCTACACTCCATCGTTGCACCTTGGCCCTTTGCAAAATGGGGTATGGATGTAGTAGGTGAATTACCTAAGGCTGCTGGAGGAAGACGGTACGCTCTTGTAGCCACTAACTACTTCACAAAATGGGTTGTGGCAGAGGCGTACGTCACGGTCAGCAAAATAGACACTATGTCCTTCATCTGGAAGCATATTATATGTCAATTTGGAATACCCTGGGAGATAGTCGTCGACAATGGCACTCCGTTCCAAAATGCGAAGGTACAAGAGCTATGCGACACGTACAAGATCAAGCTAAGCTTCGCCTCTGTCACTTACCCACAAGGCAATGGTCAAGCAGAGGCCTCCAACAAAGTCATCTTTGCCAACATTAAGAAGAATTTGGAAGACAAAAAAGGAGCATGGGTAGAAGAATTACCGAAAGTGTTATGGGCTTATAGGACAACAAAAAGATCCTCCACGGGGGAATCTCCCTATGCCATGGTTTATGGAACAGAAGCTGTCATCCCAACAGAAGTCGGTCTGCCTACACTTCGGACAGAGATCGCATCTGACCCAACAACGAACACCATTCAATTACTGCACAACCTGGACCTTCTAGAAGAAACACGTACAATGGCACAATTGGGACTGGAAAATTATCAGAAGGTAGCAGAACGCTACTACAACAAAAGGGTCCACTTGCGCACATTTCGAGAAGAAGATTGGGTTCTGCCTAAGGTCACAGGCAATAAAAAGAACCTAGAGCCTAACTGGGAAGGGCCTTTCCAAATCATTAAAGTACTAGGCAGAGGGTCTTACACTCTAAAGAATGTACGTAGTGGGAAAATTGTACCCCGTACTTGGAACTCAATGTCTTTAAAGCAATATTATTGCTAATAGCTGTACTGTGCAATTCAAAAGTAATACAACAACTTTCCATTTTTTCACATTCTTTTAAATTTCTCTTATCTACTCAATTCTTTGGCATTATTATCAACCATATTTCACCAAGTCAGACACGTGACAATTAACTTTTTACTCAAAAGGGTTCCTCAATTATATCCTCACCTAACTTTGTAACATTGCTCACGTGTACTCAAAAACCACCTACCACAATGGCTATAAGTAAACAATCATCTAATGTTTAAGGTTGCCAACATCCCCTAGCAATACACCGTATGCCTCTAATCTCAAAACATACACCTACACTTCAATAAACAAACAGCAATGATAAAATATAGCGAGGTTCACACCCCACACATTGGAACCAGGTTGACTCTCAGCAGTTCGTGGCAACAAGGCCACTACACACAATCTGCGTACAAGATCCTACCGCTCCTGCGTCCACGTCTCACTGGATTTTATACCGCATTCTAATCTGACTTGACTAAGCTCACAGGAAACTACGGCCAGCCATTTTGCAGTCTAATCTACCCTGACTACACTGATCTGGCCGTCCAACGGAGGTGCACTGCAAACCCTACCCTCTTACCCGCATAAGAGGAGCACCTCCTGCTGTCTAATCTGCCCTGACTATCACAGCAGAACCTTCTGCTGTCATGCTTCGGATTCCTCACCAATGTACACCAACTGGTTTGGAAATCCAAGGCTGGGAGGAACTTTTCCCGCAGTCGCACCCATATCCTGGACAATAGGTGCCTCTGATAGGATGCGTGGCAGCCCAAACGACCCCCCACCACACTACACGGTATGGGTGCATTGGAAAGATACCTGCCTCACAACCCTCACCTCTTTGCATCTGCTTCGATGCCCTGCTCTACGCTTTGTCCTTTGTGTTCGGTCTGGATCACATCAACCCCTCTACCCTAACGGGAAAGTTTCCATCCCCGGGGGTCGGACCAGTCCCGAACAAGACCACTACAACAACTCCACATGCGTAAGAAGGTCCGCCACCCAGCAATAATGGCAACATCGCAGGAGTAAGACACACCTATCACAGCAACTTAAATTGGCAGATGCTAAGTACGGGCACACATATTTACTCAATTCCTCTCTCAATATTTGTACAATAACTTAAATTGACAGATCCTAAGCATGGAATCAAAAGGCAATGTATACTCAAAAATAGCAATAAATCGGAAGTTGTTATTTATAAGTTATATTACATTGACTGATATTCACTCCTGATTTTATAATTGATCTATTTTCTTGCCCATAATTAATCCCACTCAATACGACGCATGTACTCTGCCATCGCACTCTCTAGCTTCGGATAGCCTAACCCATAGCATTCACACGATATATAGTACGGGATGCCACTTCTGATAAGCTCTTCCATAGCCCACGTTGAGTAAAGCCACTGTGGGTTGTCAAAGATTCTCCTCAAAAAGGGAGCCTTCGTCCACTCACGGTGCTCACCTGCAACGACAATGTTGTCAACTTCAACCCATCACCAAAACACAAAGATGGATCAATCACACAACACTTAACTGGGCATCCTCTCCCACCATCTGTATAATCTTTCACTGTATTTCGCACGCAAAGGCCTAAAGGGTCTATGAAGCTTCGGATTGAGTACATCATACGACATAAACCTGTCATCACGCCTTCAATTAAGCCCTAAACAACAACAAACCCATACAGTATACACACCAAGACAACCAACAGGAAACAAAGTTCTACTTATATTGATAATGTGCTCTATTACAATCAACTACAAACTGGCGGCCTGAAGAGCCCAAAGAATGTATATACAGAAGTTAATGACAAAAGTTAACGAAAAAATAGTGAGTCGTTCATTCTACGTCACCTCTTTCACCCTCTGACTTGCCCTTTGCTACAGACGCGGAACCTGATGCCTTCTGATCAGAAGCCACGTTGGCAACAGTATCTTCAACGGCTTCCCCGTTGGCATTATACATCGATCCCAGCGCATCGCCCCTCAGCTTCAACTCCTCCAGATGACACGGCGGATAAGAAATCTACAAATCCCCAAGCTCATTCAAATACTTGTCGACGTCATACTCTCCTATCTTTACATCAACATTCCTACAATACATCTCCAGTTTTGCCCATTTCTCCTCTGGGGTCTGCTTCTTATTGCGCAATGCCAGATCCAGGTACTTCGCAGTATCTACCTCAGCCACCCTCACAAGCTTGCGTTCGGTGATCTCTCGATCTCGAATACGCTGCCTAGTGGCTTCAAGCGCTGCCTCTGCTGCCCTCTGCAAAAGCAAAAACATTATGTAATCAACACACGTGTTTCACGTGCCAATTTATTTTCTAATATATCAGTAACAAAAGAAGAGTCGCATACCTCTGCCATCTCATCCAACTTCTTCTTGGCTTCGGTTACCGCCTCTTCTGCTTCCTTCAACTTCTTCCCCAAAAGAAGTTCAGCTTCCAGCTTCTGCTTCTTGGCATCCGCCGCGCTGGCCTCGAGATTGTTTGCCCTTTGCTCTAGCTCTGTCTTCTCTTTGTCCAAGATCTCCTTATCAGTTTGCAACGACACAATATCTTCTTCAAGGTCGCTCATCATACTACTAAGCTTCTTCATGCGAGCTTCATGCTGAACGCAGAATTGACTTTTCTCCATCCACTTATTGGTCATATCAACCAAGTCAGCCTTCAGTTTGTCTCGCTCTACTTCGAGTCCGACAGTACCGACCAGCTTCTCCTTTGTGGCAGTCACCCTCTTATTTGCTTCTGCCAGTTCTGTTTCTAACCTCTTGATGGCTTCCACGAGCACGTCCCGATTTGCCTCAGCCATCATTCTCCCCGCTCGCTCCTCCTCTAATTTTGCCATCTGCTCTGCCAGTTTGGAACCATTCTGCATAGCCGCCGCATATTCCCGCCTTGTAGCCGAAGCACATACATAGCTCTAAAACAAATCAATTATGCCCATCACACCAAATATTACACACATATCACGAAATACAAAAAGAGCCTAATTTTTTAATCAACTTACCATCCAGATATGGTCTGATACTTGCTGCAACAAATCACCTTGACCACTTAAAGATCCAATTGCTTCTGTAGGTAGATGGGGTCTGCTTATGCGTAGCATTTCCTCCATAACTTCATTAGATGCAGAGGGGCCATATTCCGACATTACTCCTGTTCTATTACTTGCTTCTCCCCCTGCAGATGCAGCCGCGTTTGCAACGGGGGCAACTGGCTTCCCACCTTCTGCTAACGTCGACACCATAATACTATCAGACGCCAACGCAACCGTCCCCGCACCAAAAGAACACATCTCCAAAGGGCGTATACATATGCTATCATCTTCACCCAAATCACTGGGGAAGTACATTGGCGTATGCACGGCAAAAGATGTTAGCTGCTCCAGGAAAGCACTAGGAGATTCAAAAGTGTTAGTACCCTTCGGGGACACAGCAATAACATCTCCTGGATGAGACTCAGGAGCGGTAGGTGGTAATAAGGAAACATCAGCACTGAGAATGTCAACACCTGTCGCCTTGACAGCCCCTGATTCCTGGCACCCAGGGATAGTTTTAGACTCGACGGCCTTACTTGCTTCAACTGGCAGAGGAGTGGTATCCGCAGCCTCAAAACCATCTCCGAAGGCATCCTCCAGAAGCTTGTTTTTACGAGAGGCAGAGGAAGGGCGTCTCCCCTCTGAGCCTCGTTTATGGCCAACAGCAGACCCTTCAGCTAAATCAGAAGCAGAGGTCAATGCCTCTGACAGCTTCGCACAGACAGCAGGCGACTTCACCTCCAACGGTAAGCCATCCTTCACTCCATCTCCAGTCGCCTCTCCTGATAATTTAGAAGGAGAAGAGGAAGCGCCCTCTACATGAGCCACCCCTTCTGAGCCTGCTGCCAAGGAAGACCCAATTGCAGGAGAAACAGAAGATGCCCCAGGTAAATGCCCAACAGGGGCAAATCCCCGTGGCTTCTTGCACAATGAGAAGGCCTGACCTGTTGGTAATTTACCTGGGGAAAGTTTGGGGATTGCTAAAGCAGATCCTTGAGTAGTGGGGGCAGAACCTTTCGGGATCCGAAGCTTCGACGAAATGCACTTCCCGTCATCCGAATCTTCAGAAGAGAACTCCTCACGCTCCTTTCTTTTTCCCAAGGCGTCTGTAGGCAAAGGCACTTGCTGAAGAGGCTTAATTTGCAGAACGTCAGAAGGCGTGGACAACCGCCCTTGGATGCGAGAAGACCTGCGCGATACGCCGGACTTGTCAGGGGAAGACTCTGCAGCCAGGCCAGAACCCTCCTTCTTTTTACCCTCTGGGACCCCTTGACGCTTGGCACACGCAGCGAAGGTTTCATAACACGCCCTTTCGAACTCGGCCTTCGTCAGTGACAGAGTTGAAGGAGTAGGAGGAGATTTCTTCAGGAAAGCTCCCAGCTGCTTCGCGCATGCTGCGGTAATCTTGCCTAGGGTCATGTCACCCTTCTGCGATCTAACCTGCACAGCTCCAGGGTCGACTCGATCCACGAAGCAAAGCCGAGTCATAATCTGCATACAGTAGGAGTTCAGTACACCCCTGATGCTAATGGCATTCTCCTTAGATTCGTGAAGGAGCCCCTTCTCTGTCAGCTTGCTCTGTCGCTCAAAACTCATGCTGACCTGAGGCCAAGAAAAATCTGGGACGAAAAACCGAAGCAGCAGTACAGAAAGTTAAACTACTCGACAATCATCCAGATATGATTAATTCACATTAAAATTAATGAAAAACATGACTGACCTTTTATAAACACCCTGGCCAGAGGAAAAATTTCCTAAGGCACGAACTCAGGGTACCATGCTCCTCCAACAGCGAAGAAATATTTATCCCAATTTCGATGGGAGCTATCGAAGTCGGTGAAGATTGTCCGATCCTTTTTGGGAGAGAGGTAGAAAGTTTTCCAAGGCTTTCCCTCTATCACCTTGTTCGTAGACTTGGTGAAGCACGCATAAATGTCATCCGATTGAATATTGACATTCCTAAGGCTCCCTATCATCTGAGCCCCGACTATAGACTGAATGGCATTTGGGAGAAATTGCGAAATGTGAGCCCCGGAGTTTGAAATTATCTGAACAAGCAGAGCCGGGAGAGGGAAGCGGAGCCATTCGATGTGTCTCAAGCTCATGACTATTTCAGTAGGCTTTACTACGTCCTTAAATCGCCATTCTCGAAGCTCGGCCTCCGAGAGCATCCTCGCCGTGACATTGTCTGGAATGTCAAACGATTTACGCATGCGTTCGAACTCATTTTTGTATCCATCACGATCCTTGGGGTCAGGAGATGAACGAGAAGACATTATCACACCGAATGAGATGATTGTCGAAGGTTTGAGCTGAAGAAAATCTCTAGGGTTTCTTCGAAGCTTCTCTCTGGAAGATGGAACAAAGTTTGGGAATCTGAATGAGAATTATTTTGAAACAAAAACTACTTAAATGAGAGGTGAAATTTTGAGCTAAACGTTTTACTCGATAATTGTGTACGCATTAAGTGTAACTTGTCAGGTACGGATTGCCTCGGTGTACGGAGAATGACGGCTTTAGGCGAACCTTTTGGTGTTAAAGAGTCGGCCCAAGATTTTAATAGATTAGTGCACCACGCTTGTCCGAAGCTTGGGCCAGGGGGCATCTGTTGGGCCCAAAATGTTCGGCCCGAAAACACTTGCCTCATTTATCAAATACTCAAAACGGAGCGTTTAGACAAAGAAAGGTTCCGAAGGCAGAAGCTGTAGGTCAGAGGCAATCCACGCCTCTGACCCCTGAGCGAGACATTTTAAAAGTCGGTATTTTTGGAGGGAAATTTAGTTATTCTCCTTCCTCCTTTTCAGGGTTCACTTGAACCAACTAACTGTTTTGTATATTTCATCCTATAAATATGAGATTTTGGGAAGGGAAACGGATCGGACTGAAAAAAATGACTTAGGCATCGGAGTGTCTTTCTTGCAGGTGATCCCGACGAGTCAAAGGCAGATTTCATCACCGGAGAAGAAGCAAGTTGCCGAACGTCGTTGGGTCTTTACTTCCATATATAGAAAGACAATTTGTTATCCCAACACTTCTATAATTTTTTGTGCTTTCTTTGAAATGGTGTTTGAATCTAGTTGCAGATTATATAGTGTTAACTCACTTTTTACTTCTATTTTAAAAAATAATTAAAATAAAACCATTTTAAGGTATGGTTTTGGTATATTTTGTTATTTTAATTTCTTATTCCACCCCTTTTGATCAAATTCTGGATCTGACATCACTGGTGGTGATCCTATGAAAAAAAATGTTACGTAATGAGCCACCCAATAATAAATAGTTAAAAGGATGCAAATACTCATCTTCTTAACCAAAAATATATATAAAAGAGAATCTTCAGTATTGCAATACAATTTGCTTTATTCAGATCTTAGCTAGCCTAAGAAAAGATGACAAGATTAAAGGAATTCTATATACATTTCACATTTCATGATCTTCAACGCATAAGCAAGTCCTTTTCTTTTTCTTTATTTAAGTCTCAATTAGCTTGGAAGCTTAAAGTAGAGATAAATATATTGGAAAGCACCATGTGCAAACAACTAACCCAGATACATCATCCATTACTGAAACTGACCTCGATAGTGGACACCTATGAAGGTATAGCTTTGTTCATACAGCTCAGCCTGTTAAGCATTTTCAACCTTTACATAACATGAGAAAAAGGAACAAAATCAGAGGACAATTCTTTCTTCTTTCTTTTTTATTTATGTTTTGGACAAAAGTAGCTAAGATATAAGAGCTGTATTTGGAGAGGTGGCTAGCTTTCATCTCCTCACTGGATTTTCCTTTTGTAAAGCAATATTTAATCTAGGTTGATACTATATATTCTGTGGACACCCATGCATGGCTTGCTTTGATTCCTAATTTAACAATCTCAATATATATATATATATATATATAAAAGCTCACGAATCATGTTCTATATAATCGAGATAGTAATCACACTAATTAATTTCTTGTACTAGAATGTGAGGCATTAACTTTTCTTAATATTTTATGTGTGGATGAGCTAAAAAGGAAGGTACTACGGAGATATCAGCATATAATTTATTTACGGTGGTAAAATTTATCATTAATTTAACAATTTTATCAATCGTGTTTATTACCACATCATCAGTTAATAATTAATGTATGTATAATAATACTTTTAAAAATATATTACCAAAAAGAAAAATGTATAACAAACACTCACATTGAGAGAGTTGCTAGGCAATATTATTGTACAGGGCCAGCAGCAACTACTTTAACTACCAAATAATAAGAAATCATAATAATGATGTCTAATATTTTTATAACTTTGAGACATTAATTCTTTTTAGAAAGTCATCGTGCGCATTATGTTTCACATTAGTAATAATTTCATGCCTAAAGTTGGGTTTAGTCCATTATGGAGGCAAAGCACGAAGATATATATACCATATTATATTATATACAATGTGACATGATTTTATGTGATTTGTTAAGAAATATTTGGTCAAAGAAAACCCTAGGCTGTACATAAAGTTCAACTAAGCACTTCTTTTAATGCTCTCTCTCTCTCTCTCTTTTATTATGATTTGTCAGTTCGATGCACATTATTACTAATTATTCTATTAAGTTATGCACAATTATTCATATTTGCCTACACTTAACTTCCAATTTTAACATCGTTATTAACCGTTTAGTCGGGGATAAACAAAATACATTATCTTTAATTTGGATCCTGCGTGCTCTCTATAAATATTTAACGGAATTATATATATATAAATTGGCGATCAATGTAATGTTGGCTAGTTATAGTTGTCTATATGTAAATATGTATATACATATATTACAAGAAGACTACTTGGAGTTTGAAGAATATGAAATATAAAACATTTGTCTAGTTCATTTAAATTTGCAATAAAATATATATTCAATATAATACTACTACTGTTGGAATTATTATAATGGACTAATATAATCATAGGTTTAATACCATAATATACAATCATTAATTATGTGCCTAATATTTTTTCTTATAACCATAATGGGATGGTTAATAAATAATTATGTGTTAGAGGCACATGAGAGCACCCTTAATACTATAGTTGGCCCATTAAATTATAGTATACCATAATAAAACCCACTTAAGCCCTATTAGTGAATAACCCCTTAGGGTTACAAGGGTATGACATATAAATATATGTCTTTGGTGATTAAGGGGTTTTAAGGTGATTGGTAATAAGGAAAAAGGGGGATAGCTCCACATTGTGCCTCTAGGGTTATTGCTCTAATCTTGTGGTTTTGTAGTGATTCTTGTTGGTGGTTCTTGGAATCAAATGGCTCACATGGATGGATTGGGAGGTATGTGCATTTATTGTATTTTGGATGCTCTAAATAAATGCTTGATCTTGGCTTTAATGATTATGAGTAATGATGGTTGGTGTGTATAAAGTTATTGATTGAATGCTCATAATCCATGATAATGTTTAACAATTGGTATCAAGAGCCAAAGTTATTGATTTTAGAGCTCAAAATTTTTCATAAACCCATATTCACAAATCTAAAATTTATGATATCTTTTTGGATTAATATGTTGAATGTTGTGTGAATATGAGTTTTATCATTTTAAATGTGTTCATATATGTTTTGGGAGCAATTTTTACATTTTCCATTGGAGTATATAGGAGTTTAACAATGGAGGATACCCATTTCGGATTCACCAATTTTTGTCTATTATTTTGTGCTTTTTGAATTAAATGGGTATTGGAAATTGATAGAGGATTGAAAATGGAACAAAACCCCTCAAACGGCGTCGGTTTTGGTGGCCGGAGGTGGGAGATACGGCCAGGTCACGAACCGGGTCGCGTCGACTCGAGTTTCAGACCCGCGGACTCAGAAATCGTTTTTGGCTGAACAGGGACGAGAAAAACGACATGTCGTACGATCAGAGGTTCATTTTCCCTTCAGCCCGAACGACACGTCGTTTGCTGAGTCCTCCTCATGCGTCGTTTTATCCAAACGACATGTCGTTTTCGTCAAACGACATGTCGTACGGACCTGTTTAGTTTTAAAAAAAAAAAATCCCAGGCGCGTGGGGGCACGTGCGTAGGTTTTTTTGGGCCATTTTTCACCATTTTTAATTTTCTATCATTTATTTGTATGCACAATACTAATGCATGAATTTTATTCATATTTTGGCTGTTAATTTTAGTATTGTGGCATAAATTTTGTAATTTATTTCAACGATTAGTGCTTATTTTCTTACCTATCGTAAGAATAAGCATGGAAAATTGTTTGGTAATGAGGAACACTTAAATATTAATTTATTTAAGTATTGTATTTTCCTCCAAATAACATTAAGATCCTTATAAGTAATTAATTATCCTATCGATGATAATTGCTTACTAAAGATGCTTAATATGGTGAAGAAAATTTATTAAATATTATGAATCACAATTTATCTATCCTTTCGATAGTGAATTAATGTATTTGATTATAATATTTAATAGATTGTTCTTACCTGTGTATGAGTTCTATTTTGTTAATTTGTCTAAGAACTCTAGCATACATAATGATCATTTGTTATTTTACGATCATTTATTTATGAGAAAAAGAGCACAAATGACATGATTTTGTTACAACATGCATTTAATGGTTATTGCTCTTGTTTCTCATTCAGCTTTAAGCAATCCAAGAACCTCTGCTATGTTGACGCTGAATGGAACCAACCACAAACAGTGGGTAGAATCTCTCTTGATGAATTTGACTCTTATGAGAGTGGACTTGGCCTTGAGAACGGATGCACCTCCTAAACCTACTGTTGATGCCACTAAAAAGGACAGAAAGGCCTATGAGGATTGGGAGCATTCCAATCGTTGTTGTTTGATGCTTATGAGGTATCACATGGATGAGTCCATTCGTGATAGTATTCCTCAAACTGAAATTGCAAAGGATTTTCTCGCTGCGATCAAGGAGAAGTACAAGAAGTTCTCAAAGAATGAATGCTTAACTTTGTTCCATCGGAATAATTATGCCGATATAGGTGACATTAGGGCTCATATTGACAAACTGATGGGTTGTTACCAAAAGCTTAAGGGTATGGGATTGGATCTTGGTGAGGATTACATGGTGTGGTTTGTGATGGAAACCATTTCCTCTCAGTTTGATTCGATCAGATCAAGCTACAATGCTCAAAAGGAGCAATGGACCATTGAGGAGATGACTGCTATTCTTGCCTAGGAAGAAGAGGACATGAAAAAGGGAAAAGCAAGAAGTATCTCCATGGTAACAAACTCAAGCAATTCTCAAAAGAGAAAGTC
Organism: Humulus lupulus; assembly: GCF_963169125.1. Taxonomy (NCBI): domain Eukaryota; kingdom Viridiplantae; phylum Streptophyta; class Magnoliopsida; order Rosales; family Cannabaceae; genus Humulus; species Humulus lupulus. Next base: position 126,087,979 of record NC_084794.1, read on the forward strand.
CACTTCCAAAAAATCTAGTGACCAAAAGCCTTCTAAGAAGAAAGGCAACCACCCTAAAGGAAATGGACAAGTGAGTTCATCTTCAGCTGGTCACAAGAATGAGTATTTCAAAGGGAAGTGCAACTTTTGTCAATGTTTCGGGCATAAGAAAGCCGATTGTCGAAAGCTCAAAGCCCACTTAGAGAGGAAAGGTAAATGTCTTGTGTTGGTTTGTTTAGAATCCAATATTATTGATGTGCCCTCAAATACTTGGTGGTTAGATACTGGAGCTACGATTCATGTTACGAATTCCTTGCAGGCAGTGACAAATCGAAGAAGGCCGAATAGTTTGGAGGAGTACATATACATGGGAGATGATACTAAAGTCAGAATTGAATTTTTTGGGACTGTTAGACTACAGTTGAATACAGGACATTTTTTGGAATTGCATGATGTTGCTTATTTGCCCTCTATTAGGAGGAATTTGATTTCTGTATCTATTTTGGATAGACTAGGTTATAGTCTTCTTTTTGGAATTGGAAAACTGACTTTGTATCGTGACTCTATGTTGGTTGGAAATGGAACTTTATGTGGAAATTTATATAAGCTTGATTTACATGATGTTGTTCCTGTTACTTCTCCCTCTTGTCCTTCTTCTTCTTCTCTTAATGCTGTTGTTGGTTCTAAACGTGCAAGATTAGATTTGAAATCTTCCATGCTTTGGCATAAACGTTTGGGTCATATTTCTAGAGATAGGATGGAGAGATTGGTGAAAGATGGTGTACTTCAGGATCTTGATTTCTCTGATTTCACTGCCTGTGTTGATTGTATAAAAGGAAAGTTAACTGCCAAGGTTAGAAAAAGTAAGTCAGACAGATGCACAGATGTATTGGAGCTTATTCATACTGATATTTGTGGGCCTTTTGTTCCACCTGCTATGGGCGACTATAAATACTTTATCACCTTCATCGATGATTTTTCCCGATATGGTCATGTTGAGCTCATTCGTGAAAAATCTGAATCTTTAGATGCCTTTAAGATTTTCAAGACGAATGTTGAGCTTCAAAAGGGAAAGAAGATTAAAGCTGTCAATTCTGATAGAGGTGGAGAGTATTATGGGCGTTATGATGAAACTGGAAGGAACCCCGGGCCTTTTGCCAGATACTTGCAGGAATGTGGTATTGATGCAAGATATACAATGCCAGGGACACCCCAGCAGAATGGAATTGCTGAAAGAAGGAATCGCACACTTCTTGACATGGTACGTTGTATGTTAATTCATTCTAGCTTACCAGAGTTTTTATGGGGTGAGGCATTAAGGACTGCTGCTTATATCTTGAATCAAGTGCCTAGCAAGTCTGTTCCAAAGACGCCATATGAGTTGTGGTCAGGCAAGAAACCGAGTTTGCGTCATTTTCACGTTTGGGGATGCAAAGCTGAGGTAAGGCCCTATAATCCACAATCCAAGAAACTTGATCCAAAAACTATCAGTGGGAGCTTTGTAGGCTACACTATTGGTTCGAGAGGTTCTAGGTTCTATTGTGCTTCTCACACCACCAGGGTGATAGAATCAGATAGGGCTGTCTATTTCGAAGATGAATTTGGTTCAAGTCAAGGGTCAAGATAAATTGTATTCAGGGAAGAGCGTATCTATGTCCCTGTACCTGTTGCTTCCACTTCTGCTCCTACTAATGATTCTGTGATTGAACAAATTCCAATAGAAGCTCATGATGAACCTCAGGATCCAGTACAGGATGAAAATCATGATTTGGGGGGTGATGAGGTTGTGGTGAGAAGATCACAAAGAGCCCGCAGGCCTGCTATTCCTGATGACTATCTTGTCTATATGCAGGAGCATGAGTTTGATGTGGGAGATGATTCTGAGCTAGCTACTTATCAAGAAGCTGTGAATAGTCCTAAATCTGCATTGTGGGTGGATGCAATGAAAGAAGAATTGAGTTCTATGTCACAAAATGAAGTTTGGGAGTTGGTTGAGCTACCCAAAGGTTATAGACCCATCGGATGCAAATGGGTGTATAAGATCAAACGTGACTCGAATGGGCAAGTAGAGAGGTACAAGGCTAGACTTGTGGCTAAAGGCTATAGTCAGAGAGAGGGCATTGATTTCAAAGAAACTTTTTCGCCTGTTTCCACCAAAGATTCATTGCGAATCATTATGGCTATAGTTGCTCATTTTGATCTAGAACTCAAACAAATGGATGTAAGGACTGCCTTCTTGAATGGAGACTTATCTGAGGATGTTTACATGACTAAACCTGTAGGTTTTGAGAAGTCTGGCAAAGAACACATGGTTTGCAAACTCAAGAAGTCAATATATGGGCTTAAACAAGCATCGAGGCAGTGGTATCTCAAGTTCGATATGATTGTCACTGAAAATGGTTTCAAGGAGAATGTAGTAGATCAATGTATATACATGAAGGTCAGTGGGAGCAGTTTTATTTTTCTAGTATTGTATGTTGACGACATCCTGCTTGCATCTAATAATTCTGACCTGTTGTCTGAGACAAAACAACTATTGTTTAACCATTTTGACATGAAAGATCTTGGCGAAGCTTCCTATGTGCTTGGGATTCAAATCCTTCGAGATAGGGACAATGGTATTCTTCGTTTGTCTCAAAAAACTTACATTGATCGGATCTTGAAAAGATTCAATATGCATTCATGTTCTTCTGGGAAGGCACCAATAGTGAAGGGTGACAAGTTCTCAAAGGCTCAATGTCCACAAAATGATAAAGAGAGAGATGAAATGAAAGCTGTTCCTTATGCGTCACTGGTTGGTAGCCTGATGTATGCTCAAGTATGCACACGCCCTGATATTGCTTTTGTTGTTGGCGTATTGGGTAGATCCTTGAGTGATCCTGGACTTAGCCATTGGAAAGCGGCTAAGAAGGTCATGCGGTATCTTCAGGGTACCAAGGATCATATGTTGACTTATCGGCGAGCTGACACTCTGGATATAGTTGGGTTCGGTGATGCCGATTATGCAGGATGCGTGGACGATAAAAAGTCCACTTCAGGCTACATTTATATGATGGCTGGAGGAGATGTTTCATGGAAAAGTGTCAAGCAGACACTCACAGCTTCGTCCACAATGGAGGCAGAGTATATGGCGTGTTATGAGGCTACTTGTCAAGCAATATGGCTGCAGAATTTCATTTCAGCACTAGATGTTGTAGACTCTATTTCGAGGCCGCTGAAATTGTATTGTGACAATTCCGCAGCAGTAGCTTTCTCTAAGAACACTAGGAGTACTTCTCGCTCAAAGCATATTGATATAAAGTACTATTTTGTTAAAGAGAAAGTCGCTGAGTCCCTCATTTCTATCGAGTACACGCCTACCACTAGCATGTTAGCAGACCCACTAACGAAAGGCTTACCTATATGTGTGTTTTTAGAACATGTTGCCCGAATGGGATTGTTGGGAGCCTAGCTTGTTAAGCTCAGTGGGAGTTTGTTATCTATGTATTGGATATGCTAGTATTTTGTATGGATTGCTTATAGCTTGTGTTTTGTTATGAACACGCATTATGATGATGAAGTCACTTCTTTATTGTTGTTGTTACATATGTATGTTTATACGTATACATTGTTGTTCATCGAAGTGACAGGTACAAAAAGGAGATGAATGCGCATAATCTCAATTTTGTTGTACCTCATGCATGTTTGGATTGATTGTTGATGATTGTTTTGAATTGAATGTCTTCAAGGTCAATTCGTACATAATATATGTATCCTATAGATATGATATTGTGTATGATTTATTTGATTACCTTATGTGGAATGATAGACATTGTTATGGTGGTTTGATTATATTGTCCAAGTGGGAGAATGTTGGAATTATTATAATGGACTAATATAATCATAGGTTTAATACCATAATATACAATCATTAATTATGTGCCTAATATTTTTTCTTATAACCATAATGGGATGGTTAATAAATAATTATGTGTTAGAGGCACATGAGAGCACCCTTAATACTATAGTTGGCCCATTAAATTATAGTATACCATAATAAAACCCACTTAAGCCCTATTAGTGAATAACCCCTTAGGGTTACAAGGGTATGACATATAAATATATGTCTTTGGTGGTTAAGGGGTTTTAAGGTGATTGGTAATAAGGAAAAAGGGGGATAGCTCCACATTGTGCCTCTAGGGTTATTGCTCTAATCTTGTGGTTTTGTAGTGATTCTTGTTGGTGGTTCTTGGAATCAAATGGCTCACATGGATGGATTGGGAGGTATGTGCATTTATTCTATTTTGGATGCTCTAAATAAATGCTTGATCTTGGCTTTAATGATTATGAGTAATGATGGTTTGTGTGTATAAAGTTATTGATTGAATGCTCATAATCCATGATAATGTTTAACAACTACTACTACTAATAATTACTTCTAAATAAACTATTTTCATGATAATCCCTTGATTCTAATATTATAATATGCCTTTTTAATAAAGTCAATACGCTTACGATAAGAATAAGATCAACCATGCATGCATGATTTACAAAACAGATATAAATAAGACATGGCCGCAAGTGTACATGAAAATGAGACAAATGTTGATTTATGTAATGTATAAATATATATATATATACTCGTTATTCCAGCACAGTTTCATTGACTAACATGTAGACATGTGCATTAATTGCACATATAAAAATGTCAAATTATATTAGAAGCTATAACATCATCTATTATACATACTGGTTCTGTTCGTATATAAAATGTGATATTTTACATATCATGCGATATTTGTACAAGTAAAATTTAAAAACAACCTGTAAAATTCATAGATATTAATATAAAATGGAACTATTTATACATGAGGACTGATTCCATTTTTAATAGAAAGACACCCAAAGTCTTTTAAACTTATATTGAAATTAAATTGCAATTTGCACTGCGTTTCTGTCATAAAATTCTTGAAAGCAAAATATGCATATGAACTCTTCGAATAGAGAAAGTTAAATTCTCCACATCTTATGTAGATGAATTCATGTAGGTCTATTGATTTAGATTGCTTAAGGAAGTAAAAATTATGCTTTATTTTTCCTCATATGATTTTTTTTATTAATTTTATAATATTTTATTCATGTAACCATGGCTCTAAGTCCATTTCCAATTACAACTTTAATTTAAGTTAACTTTAATTCCATTTTATTATCTCATGTTGGGTGGGGACAATAAAAAATAAAAAAATACCAGACGGCAGCGGAAGCATAATTACGTCAAAGTTGACTTCTTTTTATTCCTTTTTAATTCTCAATAGTTAATTTAATTAATAAATAAATATTGATATTTTCTAAATATTAATATTAATAGAGACAATTGAGTAATAAATAATTTTATATGGATCAACAAAAAATACAATAATTATAAAGTTGCACTTAATTAATTAAATTGTTACATTAGAAAATTAAACATTACATTGTTGTGAAGAAAAATTAGACATTATAATTAATATATAGAAAATAACAATAACAATAATAAATATACTCTAATTTTCTAAATTAGTGTAATCATCCCACAAATGATCAATTGGGTAAATATTTAAATTTGATATAAGTGATCTTGTCCTACATGAGTATTTTCAAAATGTTTAATCAAGATTTTGCAGAAAATATCTCAACAAGGTAAAACATCTCAAAATACTTCTAATAGTACTAACTATTTGTAGTACCTAAAAAATATGAGCTGACGTGTCCGGATTCACGGTACAACATGCAAGCATTTAATGAAGTTATTCATAGTTCTGATAACGCAGTACAAGTTCCCAAACGGGTAGCTCGAGTCAAGCACAGGTCGACAAGACACCAAGGAGATCGCCTAGCCAGATCTGCAGGTCACATAGGCATAGCTCAAGCGTCTCAATGTTAAAATCTCTTTAGCCTAGAAACCTCTAGCTCACGTAGTATGCATTCAACTCGCTGCCGACGCATGGAATACATAGACTTGAATTGTTGAAGACTCAGAGACTTTATAGGCATGATTAATATATTGTAACCCTTGCCTGATAAACGTATAATATTAGGCAATCAATGTATTTAAGGTATTTATTTGTACGTTTAGAAAGTTACCCAGTCTTGTAAGTTACTCAATATTTACCCAAATCTGTCCCTTGAACCCCTAGATAAAGGGATCGAAACTTTGTATGTCAAAACTGACAATTTCTTAATAGATAAACAACAATAATATAGACTCGTAGACTAGGTGGATTTTAACCACTGAACCACGTAAAGTTCTTTGTGTTTTATTTATACACTTTAGATTAAGTCTAATTTCATCCTATTTCTTAATTAACTATTGGCGAAAGACCACGTCAACATATTGGTGCTTTCGTTTAAAGGCAAATTAGGCTTGCAAACTTTCATCCTGAAACCTACCATGCAACCATGGTGGTAACCCGAAGGTCAGCACGAAAAGACGATTCTAAAAGGCCTGGAGACCAGAGGGATTTTCAAGCAGCTAGCCCCGTCGGAGAAGGCACCTCAGAGCCTAGGCATCCTTAAAAACAGCCCCGGGCCCAAACCAAAAACAATCAGGATACTGGCAGTTCATCATCACAACCCTACAAGGAGAATCCAAATTTTGCATATTATGTATGATTGGTCGAGCAGGAGAATGCCAAGCTTAAAATTCATATTGCCGACACTAATATGCGTATTGATGAGATCTTGTCTCGACTATTGCCTCCTGCAACCGATCCAAATATCAGAAGGAGGATAAGTGGGTCACAAGGGAGTAGATCGCGTAAGCGTAGTCGCGCCATTGTAAGTCATTCAATTCGAACTGCCACTCCAAGCACTGTGCCATTGGAACAAGTTCCCAGAAATGACTAATTTGTGCACACTCACAGGAATGAGCGACCTGCTCATGTCCCCAGGAATGAGCAAACTACTTATGTATCTAAGAAGCAGCTTGATCAACCTGGATGAGTTGCGACCAATTCAATGCGAACAAATAGAGATGGGATTCACCCGAATCCACCAACTCAGGTCCTTACTAATAATCAGGGTCAGGGAGATGGACCACCACCAAAAAGGGAGATTGGGGTAGATAATGGGCGACCTCAGGTAGTACGCCAGATGGATGATAGGCGACCTCCCCAATAAGGCATCCACCAGCACCAATACATCATCCATCACCCCCTCGGGCTCCATCACCATCACCCCCCAGGCTCCATCACCTCCATAAGCTTGAGGAAATATGTCTCTTCATGGAAATGACTGAAGAAACTCTTTTTACAGAGAGGTCACTTACGTCACTCGATCTCACGTTACTGGGATTTGAGTCCACGTGAACAACCAGACTCACCGACCTTATCAACGGGTGGTGAGTTTTGCTAAAGACAATTATTGGACGATAAGTCGTCATGAAGACAGGTTGGAGAATGTCCACAACACTCACTCTCAAAGGCAAGGGCTCGACCTGAGAGATCATCTCAACTCTTTTCATATTTTTTGCACTAATCGTCATTCCAACTTACGTGAGCACTTAAACTCACATCTGAGACAACACAGTTGAGACAGCAAGTTGAGTTACACTCAGCCAAGGGAAAACCCTCATGTGAGGCATGATGATGGGAACGTCCCAATGAATCGAGCTCAAGCTTGGAGGGATAATAACCCAGATAGAGCGCAGTCCGGGTTGGGAGATAATAATCAGCTTCCAAACATCCAATAGTGAGGGGTTTAACCCTAGAACGAATTGCTATGATGGAGGAACAAATGAGACTCCTTCTGTCAGACTGAAACAAGGATGACTGTGATTCTGATGAGGAGCTCGAGCCCTTTGCTCCTCATATTTCTGCAACTCCATATCTGTAGGGCTTTAAAATGCCACATGGCGACCTACGATGGAACTATTGATCTATCTAACCACATTGGGATCTTCAACACCTTGATGAGTGTCCATAATGTGAGCGTCAACCTACAGTGTGTTCTGTTCCCATCCACTTCAACTGGCAGCCAAAATGTGGTTCGAAAAGTGCAAGAGGCATACAATCACCTTCTGGAATCAAGTATCATCAGATTTCAAGAAGTAGTTTCGAGTTGCTAAGGAGATACGAGTGGAGGCCAATTCATTGGCCAACAAAAAGCAACAAACAGGTGGTCTCTCAAGATACAGTGTGTTCTCGCCTCCCTTGGAAGAAGCCCGAGCCCATGAAGAATCAGTGGGCTAAAAGAAATCCAATGAAGTTTTGTCGTTACCATAACAACATTGGTCACACCACAGATGACTGTCGCCAGCTGAAGGATGAAATTGAGACACTGATTTGGGTTGGACCGTTAGCATAGTATGCCCGGAATCGGGTAGCTCCTAACCAGCAAGTCGCACAAAATCTGCTGTCAGCTCTGGGTAACCAGCCAAACCAATCTATGGCTCTTCCAGCTCTGAAAAATCCATTCATTCCACCTCTAGTGGAAGGGAGGGACATAGCCACGATTTTAGGTTAGACACAATTACCATGAACAAGTAATGGGGCTCAGAAGAGATACATACAAGAGCTAAAGACCCACGATGGTATGGTATATATGTTGGTATTAAATGATCAAATGAAAGGTATGCAGTGGAATATATGGACCCATTTTAATCAATATTAATACCAACCAGGATCATACACATATATAAATATTAAATCACATACAAATAGATCAGGGATTACCTCTTGTAGCCTATCAAGTGTCCTTTAGTCTTTTTATATAAATCAACAATCTTCGTATCCAGTGTTCTGAGATGTCACACCTTGATCTTCCAGACCAATCCTAAAAAACACAAGGACGTGTGTGGACACGTAGGATTCAAAAGGTTGATTTATGTGGCTCCCTAGATGTACTCAACACATGAGATCTAGAAAGTTTTGACAGAGAGAATGTTTAGAAATAGTTTTCAGGTTTAGAGAAAACTATCGCTTTAGAGAGAGAGAGAGAGTCTATCTTTTTATTTTTCAAAATAATAATCAAGCCATTTTCTGAAAGTCACGTACTATATGACTTATAAAAATATTGAAACTAATTAAATAATCTTTATTTAATTAAAATATAATTCAAATTAAAATTGATTAGATACTTTCATTTAATTATTTATTTAAATCATATTTAAAAAGAATAATTAAATAACTGATTAAAAAAATTATTTAAAATTCAAAATTCAAATCCCAGGGATTAAATCCCTAATGATAGGCGCCACACACTGCACAATATAGTGTGTGTCGACCAAGCCTGTATCAGGTTTCCCTGATTTTTTTATTTGTTTGTTTAATCAATCTTTAAGACAATATATTTATCACAACATAAATATCAGTTTTAAATTAAATAAATAAATATCATATTATAAATAAGATATTCATTATTCTCTATCTTTATATTAATCCAAACCAGATTAATATTAATTTTAATCTATAGTTTTTTAAAATAAAAACTATATAGTTAAATAATTAATTAATTCACAATTAATCAATTACCCATAATTATCATATAATTATTTTCTTGTCCTGGAAAATTAATTTCTTTGCAATTTAGTAATTTCTCTTTACAAATCTTTCTTTTGACATCCTTACCCTTGACAGTGTAGGACAGAGGTGATTTGAGGACCATGGACCTATAATACGAAGCTCCAATAAACTAGATTATTAATTAAACTCTTTAATCTAATAATCTTATTTATTAATTCCATGACTACTCCAATATAAATATGGAATTGCACTCTAAGTATTTATAAAATTATATGTACATAGGTTTCTCTAGTAGTCCATTGATATAATCAATATATGTAGTTATGTCCTCCCTTACTGGTTCGTTAATTAGAGCTGGTCAAAATTATCGTTTTACCCTTCTAATTTCCTCTTGATCCTTAAGTACCATTAATTCAATAGCGAATAATTAAACTATAATCTAATTATAGATTTGAGCTCAACAACTATTCAATTCCAGAATCAACCCTTAAGGGAACCAATATTCGATCCGTTAGGAAAGCATGGATTTCATTATTGTAATTCATGTTCCCAGCCATCCATGATATTGAATCTCCAAAACAAAAGTCATTAGCCTCATTATTCTAAGAGACCTTAACAAGTGAATCAAATGATCAAATAAACATAAATGGGAGTTCATGAATACTCGGGATTTAGACTGATCTACAAATGATCATCTATTATGATCAAAATTAAATCTTTACGTCAAACATCAAGTTTATAAAGATAATTGTTGACGCGGTTCTTCGCCACCAGGTAATTAAGAAAAGGAGAGAAAGGGATTAATGCTTAAAGTTGAACCGAAACAGATATATGATCTTAGGAAAATGAAATGGCTACTCAAGGCACATTTTTTAAGTGGTTCGAAGGTTAAAATCCTTCTACTCCACTAGTCAATATTATTGCTATATTCTGAGTATACGATTACAGGGTATTTCTTACAAGAGAGAATCCAACCCTTTTTAACTCCCAGGGTCTCCATATTTATAGGAGAATGCACCTAGGAGTTGGTAAGATGGTCATCCCGTGACCTTCTTACCTATCATATCAACTCTGTGACATTCATGATTAATTCCTAAACCTGACACATAAGTGTGGTCAAATCAATTGGTAAGGAGATAATGGGCCGCACGACCCAACCTAATCGTGGGTGTCTGAATACGCACGTTCCTGCTGCGTGTCCGAGAAGTCAGGGATATATCAGACACGTGATGTCTGATATATGCACGTTTACCTTGCGTGGCTGACTTTATAAAGGGTCAGAGCCTTCACCCCCAGCTCGTACTATGGGCTGGATGCTTGACTCGACCTTCTGTCTTCAGAGCCCGGACTCTGTCATTAAGCAACTAGAGGCGACTCCTTAGATTACCTCGAGCTAAGGAGGTATGATCTTACGACCCAACTCCGGTTGCGGGGGCGTCCACAAGATAACCATGATTAGGCCTGCAGCTCAGCTCGCTAATCAGCCCGTGGGAAAAACAGGGCGTACAATAATTAATTCTCATCGGTCCTGTCATAAATAATATCTATTATACAACACATTTACTAAGATGTCTATCCATATCAGTAATCTGAATCTAGATTACTTGCATCTCGTATGCTTAGCAAACCGTACTAGTAACCATTCATTAAAGATTCCTTATTTCAATATGTTACTGACTATTTTATTCATTATATATGATCTTAATTCTCTCGTAATAATACAATATTATATTCTTATAAATGAATATGGAATTTTCTTGATATTAATATATAATTGATTCAAACAATAATTATAACATTCAAATATAATACAATTTTACTTTTATTTAAAACCAATAAAATGTCTTTACATGCTTTTAGGACATTAATCCTAACAATCTCCCACTTGCCCTCAAAGCAAGTAAGGTATCTCCCTTAATCCCATATTGTGCACGTGACCTATGAACGACTTTGTAGGAAGTGTCTTGGTAAATGGGTCAGCCATGTTCTGTTCCGATGTTATCTTCATAATAGTCACATCACCTCATTGTACAATCTCTCTTACCATATTGTATTTCCTTTCTATATGCTTCCCTCTCTTGTGGCTTCTCGGTTCCTTGTAATTAGCTACTGCTCCACTGTTGTCACAGTATAAGATTAGTGGCTTATCCATACATTGAACAACTTCCAGATCTGTGTAGAACTTCCTCAACCAAACCGCCTCCTTAGTTGCTTCACAAGCCGCTACGTATTTGGCTTCCATGGTTGAATCAGCTATGCTGGATTGTTTAATGCTTCTCCAGACAACAGCTCCTCCACCAAGAGTGAACACTAACCCTGATGTCAATTTTTTACTGACTTTGTCTGATTGGAAATCAGAATCAGTGTATCCAGTAGGGTTTATGATGGCTGTCGTATACCACACAAATTTAACAATGATTTTTCTTTCAATACTTCCAATTATTTCAGTATAATAGCAAGCACAGGTCGAACCCACGAGGACTATCGTTCACTTTATTATTCAAGAATTAACACTAAAACTTAAACGGGGATTTTGATTTTTAACTCAAAATTAAATAACATAAACTAGAAAGCAAATTAAGATTGATATTACGATATTAAGAAAGAGTTAAAGGTTAATCTCCACCCTCAACAATCATTCCTAATCACTAATAATAAATATTATTCCAATTTCTCAATTAAACTATTAACCTTGCAGATAACGCTGAAGCAGTCAATTATCCCAGTCTCCCTATTATAAGTAATCAAGGCGAAGCGCTCAATAATTGACTCTTTTATCTAAGCAATAATTCTATGAAGCATACAATCTATTTAACTTAGATAAAGCATTAAGTCCTATGGAAACAAGTTAATCTAGGCAATAAATTAATGAAGCATATAATTCATTTAACCTCGGTTCTATTTTTCATCACAATCAACAATTCTTTTGACATCACTATCAATTGCAATTTATCACATATACTTAGAATCCTAAACTATTAGGTGAGTAGTAATTCTAAGATGACAATTGAACAATGTAAAACCTTAATTAGTTGGCCACCTAACAAGAAATCACAAAATTCATAACATTCAATTGGAAAAATAGAAACAATCTAATATTGAGAGAAATTAAAGAACAATATTCATTATCAATAATCAAGAATTCATGTCTTGGATTTTGAATTAACCTTTAACCTAAAAAGAACCTAATCCATAATAGTAATCATAATCACAAACATAATTATAATTAAAATTAAAGAGATTAAGGGAAGAAAAGAAACTAGATTGATGAACAAAAGTAATGTAGTCTTGTAGTCTTCTCTTTAGCCCTTTCTCAGTCTTTTTCTCTCCTAAACCGTAATAAAAAATCCCTCTCAAATTAACCCTAATCATCCTTTATAGTCTCAATTAAATTCTAATTAAAAAGTAATAAAAAATTTGAAAACGACGTTGCAAGCCGCGGCCTGAAAAATGCGAGCCGCGACCTAGAACAAAATCTGTGCCTAAATCTGTCCCTCAGGCAGCGACCTGAAAATTCTGCGCAGCGGCCTGTCTTGAAGAAAAAATTCTGAAACTGCAATTTCATTTAAAGTGCCACGGCCTGAGTTTTATGAGCCGCGGCCTACCTCCAATTTCTTCAATTCTTGATCTTAAATAGCTTGCACGTTGTCTCCACTTCCACAATTCAATCCCGAAAGCTTTTAATACTCCTAAAACTTTATTTTAACTACACTTGCCATCAAAATGTCAGATTTATCATCATAAAACGCAATGTAGAAAATATGTTGTAGAATAACGAAACTTAGTTAAAACTATTAAAAATGCTATCATAACACCATCCAAGCATAGAAAAACTTAACAAATATTAATACAAAAATGACCTTATCAGTTTAGCTCACCCCCTAAATATACCAACATATACTCTCTCGTTCTCCTAAGATATTTGAGAATGTGATTTACTACAATCCAGTGTTCCAAACCAGAATTTGATTGATAACGACTTACAATCCTAACTGCATAACATATCTCGGGCCTAGTACACAACATAGCATAGATCAGACTCCTAATTGCTGAAGCATAGGGATACTTTCTCGTATCCTCTTCCTCTTGAAGTGTCTTGGGACATTGTTCCTTGGAGAGAGCAATTCCATGTCTGGTCGGTAATTGACCTTTCTTGGAATTCTCCATAGAGAATCTTTCAAGCACCTTATCTATATAATTAGCCTGAGAAAGTGCCAATAGCTTGTTCTTCCTATCCCTTAGGATTTGGATTCCCAGAACATAACTCGCCTCGCCCAAATCTTTCATTTGGAACTTTTTGACTAACCACTTCTTCACGTTTGACAATGTCTGTACAATGTTCCCAATGAGAAAAATGTCATCGACGTAAAGGACTAAGAAAACCACCAATGTTCCTTTGATGTATTTATATACACATGCTTCATCGACATTATGTTCGAAGCCACATGTTTTAATTGTTTCATCAAAAGTGATATTCCAAGATCTAGATGCTTCCTTAATCCATAAATGGATTTTAGAAACTTGCACACCTTTTAATCTTCCCCTTTCTTTATGAACCCTTCTGTTTGTACCATATAGATAATTTCATCAAGATATCCATTCAGAAATGCTGTCTTGACGTCCATTTTCCATATCTCATAATCATTGGCAGTCGATATGGATAAGAGGATACGAATGAATTTGAGCATGGCCACAGGAGAAAATGTTTCTTCATAATCAACACCTTCTCTCTGAGTGTAACCTTTGGCTACAAGCTTCACTTTGAACGTCTTTACTTTCCCATATACACCTCTTTTCTTCTTGTATATCCACTTACACCCTATGGGCCTGATATCTTCAGGTGGATCCACAAGTTCCCAGATAGAATTGGAATACATCAATTCCATTTCTTGGTTCATGGCTTCTTGCCATTTCTCTTTTTCAAGATCATCCATTGCCTCTTTAAAGGTTAATGGATCGTCCTTGTCTATATCAAAAACAAGGACATGTGCCTCATGTTCATAGCGAATATGTTGTCTCACAATCCTCCCACTACGACGTTGCACCAGGGTTTCTTTTTCAGGAATCATGGTTTCCTGAGTTTGTCATTTATAATTTAATGATGAAGATGATTGTGATGGAATCTTATCAGTTATGAGTTTCTCCAATACTACATAGCTCCGAGGTTTATAGTTATTCATATAGTTATGTTCAAGGAAGGTCACATTTGTGGAAACAAATACCTTTTTATTCTTGGGACTATAGAAATAACCACCTCTTGTTTCTGGAGCGTAGCCAACAAAAATGCACACTTCCGATCTTGATTCAAGTTTCCCTGATTTAGGTCTAAGAACATGAGCAGGACAACCCCAAATGCAGAAATGGTGCAAACTAGGTTTGTTTCCGTTCCACAGTTCCAATGGCGATTTGCTAATGGTCTTAGATGGGACTACATTCAAAATGTGTGTCATCGTTTGAAGTTCATATCCCTAGAATGAGAGAGGAAGTGAAGAGTATCTTAACATAGACCTGACCATGTCCAACAAGGTCATGTTTCTTATTTTAGAAACACCATTTTGTTGTGGCGCTCCTGGTGCTGTGAGTTGGGATAGAATACCACGCTCCAGCAAGAAATCTTTGAATTCTAAATCCAAATATTCTCCACCTTGATCAGATCAAAGTTTCTTTAGAGTCTTACCTAACTGCTTCTTACCTAAACCTATGGTTAGTTTCAATTACATGTTTTAAGTCCAAATGACTCGTTTAGCGAGTTAAGCACTATTTGATTACATAGTGTAACGGTCCTAGATTAGGAGGACGTTACAACTTGGTATCAGAGAGGTTTAGGTTTAAGGGTTATTGAAGATTGGCTAGGCATGTATACTCGCCGCTGAAGACAAGCTCGACTCAGGGTTTGGTAACTATTGATATGAATTTGTGTTTACCTATCTATGTGATATATGGATGTCTTATTTGCATGCTTGATTAAGAATCATGAGTTATACTGATAGGGCCTAGCCCTTGACTATTATGGGAATGATAAAAGACGTGCTTATTATCACCATTGCTGCTATGAATATGGAAGAAATGCTTATTAGCATTGTTATTTGTTTATAAATGTTATGTGTGTGCTTATTAGCACTATTGTTGCTTCTGAATGGTAGAGAGTGCTTATTAGCCTTGTTATATGCATATGAATACTAAGGACGTGCTTATTAGCACCTTGATTGAGCATGAATATGAACTGACTTGCTTATTAGCATGACTCATATATGTGAAAGCTATTGAAATGCTAATTACCACTATTATTGCATGTCTATGCTTATTCGTTCAGTCTTGGACCGTGGGGTGGTGGTGGGCACCGTTATTGTTGCCTGATGTGATGAGTCATTGATTGCAGATAAACTTGGTAGTATGCTTTAAGGGCAATCAAATGAACCAGTCGGCACTTGAATTCAAGTCAGAGATAACGACCGGGGTCAGAACCCTCCATCAGCTCCTGAGAACTGGCAACAGGTGCTTTTTGACATGCAAGCCAAATTACAGAGGTAGGAATAAGAGATTCACTTACTGAGACAGCACCATATTCCAGCAGGGACCGTTACACCAGTTGTGCCATCTGTTGTGGCACCAGTCTTACAGCAACAGCGAGGAGCTGAGAATAGGTAGGAGCCTCTTTATGAGCACTTCAGGAAGCAGTACCCTCCTAAGAGGGCCAGATCCATTGTGAGCTAAGGAGTGGATGGGTATGACCACCTCTATCCTGGACTTTATGGGTGTGGCAGTAATGACAGAATGGCCTGTGCCACATTTATGTTTCGAGAGGATGGTCGAATATGGTGGGAAGTGGTATGCCAGACCAGAGATGTGAAGACTCTAAGCTGGGAAGAGTTCAGAGAGTTGTTTAATGAAAAATACTAAAATGAGGCAATCAGAGCTGTAAAGGCGGATGATTTCAGTAATCTGGTGTAGGGCACCATGACTGTTACAAAGTACGCTCTGAAGTTTGACAAGTTGGCCAAGTTTGCTTCAGACATGGTACCAACAGATGTGATAAGAAATGAGAGATTTGTTCGAGGGCTAACTATTAAGATAGCCCAGGATGTTAAAATTACTTCAATACCTAGAGTGAAGACTTATGCTCACATAGTGGAGAAGGCCCTTACTGTTGAGGGCACTGAAAACAAGATCTGGCGCAAGAACGTGGCCAAAACGGACACCAAGAGGGTGGGACCTCCCTTTACTGTATCTGGTAGAGGCAGAGGCCCTAGTGACCAGAAGAAAAAGACCTTGGACACTTTTACAATTTCAGGCCCAGAGGGAGGCCACAAGGTATACAGGTTGGCCTCCAAGGTAGCAATGAGAGCTGGGGGACTTATCTAGAATGTGCCAGATGCAGGAGACATCATCTGGGAGAGTGTCGGGCGGAGGCTTGCTTTTTATGTGGTATAGTTGGGCACCTTAAGAAAGTTTTCCCAAGAGTGAAGAAGGAAGAACCAAAGAAGGTGAATAACTTGGCTTCAGCTCGAGTGTTCGCATTGAGACAATCAGAGGCTGAGGCTCGACCCTTAGTAGTGACAAGTCAGCTCTTTAGTGCTGGCACTTCTTATACTATTTTGATTGATTTTGGGGCTACACATTCCCTTGTATATATTAGAATGATTGATAGGTTGTGTAGAGCATGTGAGTATTATGCAGTGAGATTCGGAACTTTATTGCTTACTGGGGATCTGGTAGTCTCTAGAAGATGGGTCAGATCATTACCGATAGAGGTGGATAGAAGAGAGTTATCAGTAGATCTGATTCAGCTGGTCATGGATGATTTTTATATGATTATGTGTATGGATTGGCTAGCCAAGGATAGGGCACCATAGTCTGTAAGAAAAATATGGTAACCTTTGAACCTGAGGGTGAGTGTATTGCCCTACAAATAAGGGACCGTTACACTGTGTGTTTGAAATAGTGATTAACTCGCTAAACGAGTCATTTGGACTTAGAAAGTGTAATTAAACTAACTCAAAAGTTAGGTATTAAATTTTTTGGCTAAAAAAGTAATACCTTTCCTTAAAAGAGTTTAACATAAACATGGGATCCCATAATATAGTTTTTAAACGAATAAAAGACCAACAATTTACAAAATAGTCGTCCTAGGCGACAATTCAGGGTTCAACCCCCAGTTCCTCCCAAGTAATCTCGGTCGTGGTGGTCGAGTAGGCTGTATATGTGCACGTCACCCCTCAAGCTCTCCAACTCATGGCTGGTCTAGCTTACCATTTCCTGTACCTACACCACATAGCACCTGTGAGCCATGGCTCAGCAGGAAAACATATACATGCACATAAGTAGTTAATAACATATTACAGAATCATAATTAGCATGCCTAGCAATAATAACCCTACTCATGGACGCATTCAATCTAGACTAGTGAATATAGATTCACACCAGGGCTTGTTGCCCTAGATAAGAGACTATAGAGTCACCCTGGGGCCCGTTGCCCTAGATAATTGATTGGAGAGTCACCCCGGGGCCCGTTGCCATAGATAAGTGATTGTATAATCACCCAAGGGCTCATTTCCCTATTCTCTATATAACCAGCCTTAGGGTTGGCCAAGCGTACCTAGCGCTTTATTTTCCAAGCAACCATAGGGTCGGTCAAGCATATACCACGCTCCTGGATAGGCCTAATCATATCAGCCTACGCTCAGCGTGTTATTGCCGCCCTTGACTTATAAGCCAAGCCTTTTAGCTGGAACTCAATGCGCTATTGCTGCCCTTGACTCATAAGTCAAGCCTTTCGGCCTGCGCTCAGCGTTCAATTCTGCCCTTGACTCATAATTAAGCCAAGCATTTCAATCACATAAGACTGACAAGTACAATTCATTTAACAATTGTCCAAATATAGAGCATTCAAGCATGCTTAATCAAACAATCACAAGCATAATCATAATCATGCTCATTTACAGGGGCCCGAGCTCTAATCATTACCTAGGGTGCAGTTTTCTTACTTTAGGTCCTTAACGAGACACGTATCACGACCCTGAGCATGACCCTTTCCTCCTGAGCCAATCTGTGAACCCTAGTCACAACCATAATAATGAATAGCCATCAATAATGAGCGAATAAAGGCTTCCAGATTGAGTCATAGTGTCCGAGGCCTAAAATTCTACTATACCAAGTAGTAGAATCCTTCCCGAGCCCTTAAGTTTGAGTCCCCACAACTCAAAACCTCACTTGGCTATTCTTCCCAATTAGCGATGCAGCGCACCCCAGAAGCATCACGGTGTGCCACAAGGAAGAGAACCTTGGTCCTGTTTTCACTGGACACGGTGTGCCACGACGCTAAGGCAGTTCAGAAGAACCCCAATGCCCCTGAGTTCATACGGGTCGCGGCGCTCCAATAACAGCGTTGCAGTGCAACCCCGCGAACCAAGAATTCCAGCGTTTTCCAGATTTCTAAACTCCCCAAAATCGTCCCAAAATACGATTTTAATACAATTCGACCACACAAATGGTCTCAGCAGCTCATAAACATCAAAACCCAGCCTTTAAACTTAACCAAACATCAACCGTACTCAAAATTCAAAGAAAACTCTAAAAACTCAACAACCAAAAACTAAAAATTTAAA
This sequence comes from Humulus lupulus, assembly GCF_963169125.1. Lineage (NCBI taxonomy): Eukaryota > Viridiplantae > Streptophyta > Magnoliopsida > Rosales > Cannabaceae > Humulus > Humulus lupulus. Next base: position 126,107,042 of record NC_084794.1, read on the forward strand.
CCTTAAATTACCTCTGATAAAATTGTTTCCCAGCTGAAAGTTATGCTTAAAAACTTCTAAACTTCTCCAGAATCACTATGATTCTTACCCTGCTTGAATCTGAGCTCTAGAATTCAATATGTCTTCAAAAATCGATGAGGAGTTTAGAAAGAGAAAGAGAGAGAATGGGAGAGAGAGAGAGAGAGTACGTTTGAGTTTTATGAGTTAATGAACTTAGACTAACTCTGTAATATCCAACATTTTCATAATACATTTTTTATTATAAATCATAGTTTTAATACATAAAATGTACAAGTTTACAAATTTAAGAAATAGTAATGGAAAAATAGTGTTTAAAATATGATTTTATGTTTTTAACGAGATTAAAGAGAGAGACACTTGAGTAGTCAAGTATTGGACCCAAATGTCATATAATTTTAATTGGAGATTTTTATAAAATTAAGAAAGTTTTGCTAAAGGACTTATTTGAAAAGAATTTTAGTATTTTGGGTCCAAGTGTAATTTAAAAAAAAGAAGAAAAGGCTTCAGCCTTTTAACCAAGCCTCTCTCTCTCTCTCTCCTCAGAAAAATTTTCTTCTCTTTCTCTCTCTTTCTCTTCCTCTTTCTTTCTCTCTCTTTCTCCTCCTTACGTGCTACTGTTGCCGACGACGAACGACTACTTTCCGGCCGCCACATATAGCCACACGCTAGACCATTGGATTTAGAGGCCTCCGAACTATCGACCACGTGGGAATCTAGAGCTCACTCACCGATTAAATACCTCAACCGGTCGATTTAAGCTCGGCCACCCCGCGACTTCAAAGTTGCGATTCGGCCACCTCAGGCATCCGTTTGCCGATCTGTCACCATCATCGTGTTGTGGGCTTCAAAACCCAATCACTTATTCCCACATCTACCATAGTTGGGTGGTGGGCCCACCACGAGCCACCGCGATCCACCGTAGACCGACAGTCAAAAACTTAGTTTCGAGGTTCTAGAGTTCGTTTTGAGTTTCAGAAAATCATCGTTTGACTTGTTGTGGAACCCAATCATTGTGGTATAATTTCTTTGACCTATATATTGTGATTTAATTGTGATGGATTAGAGTAATTGTTATTATGTGTACCTATAGTATATATTTATATATTCTTGATATATTGAATATTTTTCTGTAATTATACTGGTTGTCTGAGATTATATGTATTTCTGATACAGGTTTTGATTTTTGGGTTTGTCCATTTTATAGCCGTTGTGCTGTCCAATTTTCTAGAAAATATTATATATTAAATAAATTATAAAAATACATATTTAATTGATTTTCTATTAATATGGAAATTATTATGATTAATTAATTTTAATTATTATTGTTATTATTTTGTTAAGTAAATCAAGAAGATAGTTTCATATATATATATATATATATATGAAAAGTGTGATTTATAGTAAATCTATTATTTAACAATTATTCTTATATATTAATATTTGTTAATATTTGAATATTAAAATAATATCAAATATTAGTTTCTTACAGTTATTGATATTTGTAAGACCAGTGAATTTTGGAGAAAGTATATTTATTATATCACTGGAATTGATATTATGACTAATTAATAATAATATAAATATTTATATTTATATTATTATCATCATATCGATTATTACAATTTTATGTTAAAAAAATATGATTTCTTTTATAAGATGACTATTTGAATATATACATTCATATACGTATTGTTATTGAAGTATTTTGTTATTAATATTGAAATAAGTTTATTTATAGACGATAATCATTATTGTTGTTGGGATTATTATTATTATTATAAGAGTACATTATCTTATGAGCAAGGTTTAAAGCATGGTTTTATATGAAGAGTTATTTGTATGACGTTGATATTAATTATTATTATCATTTATATAGTTTCTAGTATTGTTAATATACACTATCAATAGTGTATATTTACGATTTTGATAGAATTTAATAAATGGTGTGCCTTGAATAGGATTTGTATGGATTTGATTGATTGACTCTTGGTGAGCAGTTTTAAAATAAGCTAAGGACCAAAGGTAAGTAAATCTCACCTTTTTTGTGCTTAAGTGTAAGATGCATGACTACATTGATTGTGTATATGTGATGAGTTAAGTATGGGATGATGATGATGATGCATATGATATGTATGTGAAGAATAGTTATATGAATATCATAATGATGTTGTGTGATATATAATTGATGAATGTTCGTGATATGTGAAAGATGTCTTACTTGGTTAAGATTGATATGAATTATGTGCAAGTATGTGTTCTTATGTTGATAAATATGTGGATTACTTTTATGTTCATGATTTTGTTATATGTTATGATATATGAAGCATTTAAGGTTTTAGGCTGGAAATCTTAGACCTGAGCCATAGCTCTACGTTAAGGTATAACAACGCCACCAACCCAAAGCTTCATATATTATGACTAAAGATGTTTTGAGTTATATGGGATGTGATATAATGCCTTGATTGAATACCATCAAACATGAATCATGAACATGAACATTGGCATTTCAGCATCAGCATGTATGCATGGCATGTACAGTTATGTGATACATTATTATGTGATATAAGACCATGCATATGAATATGAGAAACTTTATGAAATGCCTTGAAAAGTCTTATGTAAAGTTAAACATTTTAATGTCACAAGGCTTAAGCAAAGTGATAATTAAGATGTTTAAAAAGGGTGCCACTGTTTTGATGAAGCAATTAAGTAAGTTCAGTAAAGAAGATGGAGGTCTATAAGACTTATAGTGGCTACCCACTAGTGTGGGCTAGGTCAGAGTTGACCATTCAGATATGTTTGCCATGTTCCCGTCTTTCTCCTCCATATGTGTAATAAGTATGGCAACTATGGCAATGATGAAATGAGTGTTATGATGAGCCTAGCTGCGATGATGGCTAGCCGGAGGAGAACCCATGGGATTCTATATGATATGTGTAACAAGCCCTGTAGGCATTGGCCGAATCAAACAGTGTGCACAAGTGATATTGGGCCCATAAAAATGTGAAAGTAAAAGAAAGAACATTAAAGTAAAGTTTGAAAGTGCATGAGCAATAAATGAAATGCATAAGTATATAAGTCAGCATATTAGTATATGTGTACTTCAAACTCATGACATTCATGTGTATGTATATGCATGAGATTTACTTACTGAGCGTTAGCTCATTATGTTATTTTCCAACATTTTTCCAGGTGTGGCTTTAGATGTTGAGCAACTTGTGGAGCACGGACTCAGTAGCAATGCAATATTGGTTTAGAGTTTTCATATGGCTACATTAAATTTAAAGTATTCATACATGTAATAATTTCTATTAATAAGTTTATATCAAAGTTTTAAATTTTTCTGTATTTCTTCGTTTCATTTTATTTAATTCATTTGGTCAAGTGCCTAACATACTCGTAAACCCTAGACTTACGAGTATGTGGCGAACGTACCCTACCTTAGGTTCATCACAAACTCATATATTCAAATGGTCCCAAATGACCAAACTACCTCCACTCAACTCGTTCATCTCTCACAACCCCATAAGGGAAAAATGTCATTTTGACTCTCTAATCACGCTCTATACTCTAAATTCCCTTGATATTTCCGCTAAACCCAGAATCCCACTATTTTTCCCAAATTATGGTTCATAGTACAAAAAATTCTCGATCACTCACGAGATCACCCAGAATACCCCTTGGCTCACTCCAAGTTGGGTATTAATCCCCGTTGTGACTAAACTGTTATCTTGCTTGAAAGGGTCATCTCCTACCAAATATCTAAAATATACCCACATAACAGTGTGGGCTCAAGTACATAGCACATACAATCACATATATACCTTCAGCGGGCTAAAATTACAACAATGTCCTTTTTACTAAAAACGGGCCTATAAGCACATTTAATACACTTAAACATGCAAAATGAGTCATATAATAATATAACCCATGAAATTTACATAATCACATACTTAATCAATTAAAATCAGATAATAGTCCATTATTTCCTTTCTGGCCCCCTAATCACGCCCAGATTAGTTTGTGAGTTTCTCTATGTATTCCTAGGAGAGTTACTAGGGTTGCAGCCCCACAGAGAGAAATAATTTGTTATTGAATTGGCACTGGGGACATAGCCAATATCTAGAGCACCATATAGGATGGCTCTAATAGTATTGAAGGAACTGAAGGTTCAGTTATAGGAGTTACTGGACTTGTGGTTTATCAGGCCCAGTTTCTCGCCATGGGGTGCTCCAGTTTTATTTGTAAAGAAACATAATGGTTCTTTGAGGATGTGTATTGAATAAGCTGACAGTCAAGAACAGGTTTCCACTACCAAGGATCGATGATTTGTTTGATCAGCTATAGGGCAAGACCATATTTTCCAAGATTGGTCTTTGATCTGGTTATCACTAGCTCAGGATCAAAGATGAGGACATTCCGAAGATAGCCTTTCATACCAGGTATGGTCGTTATGAGATCCTAGTCATGTTGTTTAAATTGACTAATGCCCCCAACAACCTTTATGGATCTGATGAACATAGTGTTCAAGGATTACTTGGACATGTTTATGATAGTCTTCATCGACGACATCCTGGTTTATTCTCAGTCGGAGGTAGAGCATGAGCATCATCTTTGGTTGGTATTTCAGAGGTTGAGGGAGCACATATTTTATGAAAAGTTTGAGAAGTGTGAGTTCTTGTTATCTCAGTTGGCGTTCCTCGGTGACATAGTCAGTAGAGATGGAATTAAGGTGGATCTGGCCAAGATTAAGGCAGTCAGGGATTAGCCAAGGCCAAGGAGTGCTTCAGAGATTAGAAGTTTCCATGGATTGGCAGGGTATTATCAACATTTTGTGGAACGATTCTCAAAGATTTTGATACCACTGATGGAGCTGACATGCAAGAACCTGAAATTTGTATGGTCAGATAGGTGTGAGAGCAGCTTCCAAGAGTTGAAGCGACGATTGATCATTGCTTTGGTTTTGAGTCTTCCTTTAGATGAAGAGAATTTTGTAATCTACTGCAATGCATCGAAGAAAGGGTTAGGTTGTGTCCTTATGCATGCAGGAAAGGTGATTGCCTATGCATCACGACAGTTAAAGGATTATGAATAGTGGTACCCTACACATGATCTAGAGTTGGTAGGGGTGGTCTTTGCATTGAAGGTATGGAAACATTATCTCTATGGGGAGAAGTGTGAGATATATGCTAACCATTAGAGCTTGAAGTATTTCTTTACCCAGAGAGACATGAATATGAGGCAGCGATGTTGGGTGGAGTTGGTGAAAGATTATGATTGTGAGATTCCTTATCACCCAGGGAAAGCCAACGTGGTGGCAGATTCCTTGAGACGGAGAGTTCTGGGACATCTGTTTATTTTGTAACATATATCAAAGGAGTTGGCAGAAGAGATGACTAGAGTGGGTATAGAGTTGGCAGTGGGCCAATTAGCTAACATCACCTTGCAGTCTACTCTGTTGGAGAGAATTAGGGAAGGACAAATGAATGATACTCAGTTAATGAGGCACTGAGAGGATATCCTAGCTGGAGTGGCTAGGGACTACACCATTTTAGAGATGATTTTACTGAGATACATGGGGCGGATTTGTGTTTAGATGGACTTTGCTATTAGACGAGAGATTTTGGATGAGTCTCATACCACACCGTCCTCGCTCCATCCAGGCACCACGAAGATGTATCAAGATTTTAAATCGTTGAATTGGTGGATTGGGATGAAGAAAGATGTAATAGAATATGTGGCTAAGTGCTTAATGTGTCAACAGGTGAAAGATGAACACCAGAGAACAGCAGGGCTATTACAGCCTTTGGGTATCCCTGAGTAGAAATGGGAGGACATTACTATGGACTTCGTAGTAGGATTACCCAGGACCATGGGTCAGTATGATTCAATTTGGGTGATTGTGGATCGGTATACAAAATCAGCCCATTTCTTGCCATTGAGGACAAACTTTACAGTGGATCAGTACGCTGATCTTTATGTGAAAGAGATAGTACACCTTTATGAGACTCCTAGGTCAATTGTGTCAGATCGGGACCCTATTTTTACTTCCAAGTTTTGGGGAAGTCTGTAGAAGGCTATGGGTACACAACTGAAGTTTAGTATTGCCTATCATCCTCACACAGATGGACAATCTGAGAGGACGATACATGTAACGACCCAAATTTGCTAATAAGGCTTAGGGCCATGATTAGCGTGCCTAGAGGGAAATAAGTGATTTATTATTATAATATGTGAATTTCTGTGAGTATGTGATTAGAGATGCATGTTTAGGTGAATTAAATATGCATGTGGGCCCCGTTTGGTTGTTAGGGGCATGCTTGTGATTTTAGCCCGTTGAGGGCATAAATGTGATAATTGTGAATACTGTGATATATCTGTGATGCACGATCCAAGACAGCCCTAGGGAGCTATTTGGCTAGAAAGTTACAACGGGGTCGAATACTCGACTCAGGGCGAGTCGAGTGGTATTTTGGGCATTAGACGTTTTATGGGAATATAGGGTTATAAAAATAAATATTTGGAGATATATTTGAAGTTATAATGTTTAGGAAGGAATACCGGGGAAATTTACTATGTTGCCCTTGGGGACTTAACGGGATTTGGGAAATGACTAAATTGCCCTTGGGGTTACTTAAGGGTTAAGGTTAGGTTTAAGGGGCAAAAGGGTAATTTGGCTTTGAGGATGGATAAACTTAGCTGAGGAGAAGTCATCCACGTTTTCTTCACTTAGGCAAATATCTGAATTGTTTTTGAAAGCTCTAGAGGAAGGAAGAAGCTAGGAGAAGAAGGGAGGAGGAAGTTGATTTTCATAGGGAACAAAGGAGAAATTCAAAGCTGGAACTTAGGGGAGCAATTCAGGGATTTAATCAAACTCAAAGGTAAGCTTTTAAACTTGATGAACAAGCTGAAATTCTGCTGGTGTTGAGCGTTAGAACTTAGGCTTGCATGGATTGATTCTCAAGATTGGTTATGTGTATGTGATGGGTGCAAGAATTAGTTTATAAGCTTGTTAGGATGTTTAGACCCTATGAGTATGAATTTTGGGCTTAGTTCTAAGGTTGGGTGAAGTTTGGGGTTAAGCTCGGGGAAAACTTGAAGGAAACGCTGGTTTTTCTGGGTTTGCGGGTCGAGCCGCGGCCCTAGGAGGGGCATGCCACGGCCCGCGTGCATGCGAGGCCTGGGGAAGCCTCTGATTTTGGGGTGCGCCGCGGCGCTTGGCTAAGCATGTCGCGGCCCGTGTCTCTTTCCAGGGAGGTGTTTTGCCTCTGTTTTGAGGCAAGTCGCGGGCCTTAAGGGGTTGGGCTGCGACCTTAGTTCAAAATGCTGGGTGTCTTGAGGGTTCTTGGCTTGGGAACCTAATTGTTAAGGCTCGAAATGGATTTTATCACTCGGATTGATAGAATTCAAGGTACCGGGGATTAGAGTGGTAACCCAAAGTTATTTAATGGATCAGACCTTGATGGATGGATTTTGTTGATGTGTTGTGACTAGGGTTTCGGCGAGACTCGGACTGTGCTCGGGATATCGGTACTTGGAAGCTCGAGACACAGGTAAGAGGACTGTTTGTACCCATAGAGATATGTGGTGTGTTGTACTGTGTGTATTGCTTGTGGTTTTGCCATGTCATATATGTGAATGTGACTGATTGGCAAGAGCCGGGAGCAACAGAAGCTGGGAGAGGCAAGAGCCAGGATTGGCAAGAGCCAGAAGTGGCAAGAGCCGGGAGCGACAAAAGCTGGGAGAGGCAAGAGCCGAGAACGGCAAGGGACCGGGAGCAGCGTTAGCATGTGGAGTGCGAGTTGCCAGAGCGAGACCCTAAAGGATACCTGGGTTATCCTCATGGTGTGGACCGCGGACCCCGGGCTTGGTAAAGCACTTGGGACGGCATGGCCACTATGTGTTTAGCTTGTTGGTTGTTTCGTTAGGTGTTGTTGTATCACTCAACTGCTACGATATCGTGCTGCTAAGATGTTGTGCTATGATGCTTATATGTTAATATGCTGCTATGATGCTATGTTTATGTTCCTAGGTGCTGTTGTTCTGCTATGGTATGATGTTGTTGTGCTACTGTGCCTTTCGTATTCTAATAACGGTTTAAATAAGTGCTTAACTGCTTGGATAAATTATAGTATGTTGTGATTTAAGGTTCTCTTGCTGGGCCTCGGCTCACGGGTGCTCTGTGGTGCAGTTAATGGCAAGGAAAAGATTAATCGACCATGAGTTAGAGGGCATGGAGCAGTGCGTACATGTTTGGCCTAACTGGCCGCCACAGCTGGGGTATTTTGAGGAACTGGTCATGAACATTGATTTTGTCGCTTAGGACGACTGTAAAGTAACTTTTTGAGTTATAAATATGTTTTTAGATAATATTATATGGAATCCCAATGTTACCCTTTTCATGATCTAAAAGAACGACTGACTTTTTATACCAAAACCTTATTTTAACATGTTGCATTTAAATTAGCTACACATTTTAACCAAAAACCTCGATTAGCGAGTGATTGGCACGTTTCAAACTCACTTAGTAATAGCTATAAGGAAGTAGGGCGTTACAATACATATATTAGAGGACATGTTGCGAGAATGTGTCCTGGATTAAGTACTTGACATTGATTAAGTTTTCCTACAACAATAGCTACTAGTCGACTATTGGAAAGGCTCCTTATGAGTTGTTGTATGGTAGGAAATGCATTTCACCCATCCATTGGGATGAAATGGGTGAGAGGAAATATCTGGGTCTTGAAGCAGTTCAAAGGACCAATGAGGCTATTGAGAAGATTAGAGCTCGGATGCTCGCTTCAGAAAGTAGACAGAAAAGCTACGCTGATCCCAAGCGTAGAAACATAGAGTTCCAGGTTGGGGACTATGTTTTCCTCTGTGTTTCACCATTGAGACGGGTGAAGCGGTTTGGGAAGAAGGGCAAGCTGCGCCCTAAATTCATGGGACCTTTTGAATTACTGGAAAGGATTAGTCAGATAGCCTATAGGTTGGCTCTACCCCCATCGATGTCAAGGGTTCATAACATATTCCATATTTTGAAGCTTTAGAAATATGTGTGAGATGTAACTCATGTGTTGAGTTATGAAGATCTGGAGGTACATACATATTTATACTACGAGGAGCGACCAGTTCAGCTCTTGGATAGAAAGGACAAAGTATTGAGGAATAAAACCATACCTTTGGTTAAGGTATTATGGAGGAACAAGACGGTCGAGGAAGTGACCTGGGAATTAGAGTCAGACATGGGGGATCAATATCTTGAGTTGTTTAGGTAAATTTCGATGGCGAAATTTCTATAAGGAGGGGATAGTTATAACGTCCCAAAATTCCTAATAAGGCTTAGTGCCTTGATTAAGGGCCTAGGAGAGCAATATTGGAATATTATGTGTTTATATACGTATTAATTGAATATTTGTGTGATTCTGTGTATTTCATGGTTAAATTATTATATGATTGATTATTCATGTTTAAGTGTATTAAATGTGCGAAATAGCCATGCTTTTATTTAAAGGGGCATATTTGTAACTTTGGCGCAATTAGGGTCTAATTTCGATTATATGATTAAGACCACATTATTATGTGAATATATTTGAGATATTCGACAGGAGTCAGTCCTTTCGAGCAAGATAGCGGTTTAGTCATAATAAGGACTTATACCCGGCTCGGGGTGAGCCAATGGGTATTTTGGTAATTCGGTGAGTTACCGGGACTCATTAGAGTATGAGTCGTATTTTGGGAAAAATAGTGATATTTTGGGTTTGGCGAAATTAATTTGGAATTATAAGTATAATGTGAGATGGGAGTGTAAATGACGATTTTTCCATTGAGGGGCATTGAGAGGAAAGAGTTGCCTTGGGGGAATTATGGTCATTTGGACCATGGATTGCCTTAATTAACTGAAGCTTATCAGCTTTGATCTTTAGAAACAGAACACTAGCTCTCTCTCTCTCACGTGGTTCTCTCTCTCTTTCTAAGCTTTGAAACTTTTGAAGAAAACTTGGATTCTAAGGATTAAAGGCAAGTTGGCTTTGGGAATTAGAATCGCTGATTGTTCTAAAATCTAAGATTCAGATTCTATTAAAGGTAACTCAATTACCTGAGTTTTAGTTTTGGTTTTTTTTAGTTTTGAAGTTTTATTGAATTTCTAAGTTTGAAGGAGTTTTGATTGAGTTTAAGGTGTATTTTGATGTTTCTGAGCTGCTAGGACCATTATTATGGTCGAAACTGGTTAAAATGATGTTTTGGGATGATTTTGTGAATTTGGCGATTCTTAAAATCTCGGGAAATTCTAGTTCGCAGGGTCGTGCTGCTGCGCTGTTCTTGGAGCACCTCGGCCCTCGTGAACTCGGAAAACAGAGGTGTGCCTCGAACTGCCTTGGCACGCACAGTGCTAGGCGAGTTGCACAGCGGCGCATGTCTAATGATTTTTTGGCTGGGTCCTCTGACTTTTTGATCGCTACGACCTTTAGTGTGGGGGCGTCGCGACTCTAATTGGGGAAATTTTGGTAATTTGGTTTGGGGTTATGGGAACCCAAACCTAAGAGCTCGAGAATGGTTCTACTACGCATATTAGTAGAATTCAAGGTCACAGAGGCTAGGACTTGGTCTGGAAATCTTTATGAATTCATTCCTGATAATTATTCCTTGTTATGGTTGTGACTAAGGTGAACCGTTAGGCTCAGGAGGAAATGATCGTACTCGGGGTCATCATACGCTATTTACTCAGGACCTGAGGTAAGAAAACTTCACCCGGACAGTGTTTAGTGCTTGTCCTGGTTATAGAACATGGTTATAACCATGCCTAGAATGTTTTATTAAACGTGTTGATTGCATTGTTTACACTTGTGTTAAGTATGACTGCTTGCATGTTATGCCTGATTGAAAAGCTCGGCTTATAAGTCGAAGGTTATCTATTATATCTGATTGAAAGGCTTGACTTATAAGTCGAGGGTTATCGATTATATTTGACTTAAAATCTCTGCTTATAAGTCGAGGATTTATCCATATTATCTGACTAAAAGCTCGTCTTATAATCAAGGACCTGTCTATGGTGTCTGATTAAAAGCTCAGCTTATTAGTCGAGGATATATCTGGTTAAAAGACTCGGCTTATAAGTCGAGGGTTTAAAGGCTCGGCTTATGAGTCAAGGGCGGCAACAGCATGTTGAATGTCGGCCGATGTGGTTAAGCTAACCTGAAAGCATGATATATGCTTGGACGACCCTATGGCTGCCTGGAATAATAAGCACCAGGTACGCTTGGTCAACTCTAAGGCTGGTTATACAGGGAATTGGGAAATGATCCCTTGTGTGGCTTTATAGTCACTTATATGGATTGATTGAATGCACGAGTAAGGTTATTACTGCTAGGCATGCTAATTATGATTATGTGATCTGATGATTTACTGCTTATGAGAATGATTATGTTTTCTTGTTGAGCCTCGACTCATGGGTGTTAAATGGTGCAGGTAAAGAAAAAGAAAAACTGGACCAACCATGAGTTGGAGAGCTTCAGGGGCAGGGTGTACATATGCGGCCTGCTCGACCACCATGACCAAGGGTATCAGTTGGAACTAGGTTTGGACCCTGATTTTTTTGCTTAGGTCGACTTTTGTATTCATTTAGTTTGTAATAGTTTTAAACTCTGTTGGGATCCCATGTATTGAACTCAAACTCTTTTAATGAAATGGTTGACTTTTGACCGAAATTTTTAGTACCTAAACCATTGGTTAGTTTCAATTACACGTTTTAAGTCCAAATGACTCATTTAGCGAGTTAAGCACTATTTAATTACATAGTGTAACGGTCCTAGATTAGGAGGACATTACAAAATTGATGAAGATTGGAAAGAACCTCACTAAAGAAGCGAGATAACAAATAATATGCTTTTTTAGGGAAAATCATGATGTTTTCAATGGTCCCATTCAGATATGATTGTGATTAGGACAAACATAATAAGCCATACATTAAACATAGATAAGGGCTTCCCCCCAAAACAGCAAAAAAGAAGACTCCTTGATGATGAAAGGAAGCAAGGAGTGAAAGAAGAGGTTCATAGACTAAAGGAAAATCGCTTCATAATAGATGTGTTTTACCCAGACTGGATAGTCAATCCAGTTTTAGTCCCGAAATTGAATGGAAAGTGGCAAACCTACATTGATTATTCAGACTTGAATAAGGCATGCTCGAAGGATTTTTTTCCCGTTGCCTCGAATTGATCAACTCGTTAAAACCTTGTGACGCGACATCATTTCATTCGTGGATTCTTACTCTGGATATAACCAGATAGTAATGCATGCTCCCGACCAAGAACACACGAGCTTTATGACAAATAAAGGACTATACTGTTATAATGTGATGCCATTTGGGTTAAAGAATGCAGGAGCGATATACCAAAGATTGGTAAATCGTATGTTGACCGAAAAAATTAGAAACAACATGGAAGTGTATGTGGATGATATGCTAGTAAAATCCAAACACAATAACAACCATGTTGCCGATCTTGCAGAGTGTTTCACTATACTTCGAAAGTATAATATGAGACTTAACCCACAAATATGTGCACAAATTTTCTTGATAAAGAAATTTAAGTATAAACTGCTTTAAAAAGTTAGAAAAGTTATTAAAAGCTAAAATAACTCGACACGACGAGCTATAGATTGTCTTGGCCACAGGGACCATAAATATTTTCAATCAAAAAATGGGTCAATTCCCTTAACAAGTAAATTAATTATGGTTGGGTGGCCCCGGTGTCCACCTCGCCTGCTGTTTCCTTTGCTCTCGCCTCCTTCGCAGCAATAGCGGCCTCCTCTTCTGCTAGGTTAGTCAGCCACCTTTTTAGGAATTCTTCCTCTTTGCCTGCCAAAAACTTGTGTCAAGGTCAGGATTCATGGACCATATACGGTACATTTCCATGTTGATCGCCTTGTCCTTCTTGGTAGTGAAATCCTCCAAGATTCGAGCTTTTTTTTTCTCTCCATTACCTCATAGATGGTCTTCTTCTCCTCCTCAAGATTGGCATTTAAGTTCTAGACTCTTTCAAGCTCAGCTGCTTTGGAGGACAACTCCAAATCCTTTTCATCATGCTCCTTCCTTGCCATGTCAAGATCTGATTATGCAGCCACTAGCTTGCCCTTTGTCTCCTAGAGGGCATCTTTAGCTCAAGTTTGAGCATTCTTTCCATCATAGGCGAGCCTGTGGATGGTGGCCACCTCCTCGAAAAGCACATAAAATTTGCAGGGGAAGTTGAGAATGGCTTGCATCAAGAACAAAGTGTGTTAAAATATAAAACTAGGAAATTCGAATTCAAGTAAAATTTTAAATTAAAAAACACTTACCGAGGCGATTCACTTTCCACCATTGTCGAAGATGGAGGTAGCGTTTTTGCCCTTAAAAAATTCCCAGTGGGGTCCGTGAAGGTTACTGTAAGCTCACCCCACACGAGTGAGGACTTCTGACCAGAGCTTGGCTCCCGAGGTGCAAACCTCATTGTCACCCAAGAACCCCCTTTCGTGGGTTGAGATGGTGAACTTGCGAACAGCGGTGGGAGGATGTGAGGGTCGGGTCCTCAAGGCGTTGATAGTATTTTTCCCTTTGTCTGATAAAGGGGCTTTTTTAGGAGAAGCATTCTAGGTCGAGGGGATTGGTGGAAGAGTCTCAACCAAGGTCACAACGGCAAAAGCAGGCGGAGGGCCCGAGGCTGTAGATGCAATCTCGGCCACTTTAAGCCCTTTGATGAGGGGGGTTTGCTGAGGAGATTTTCCAAATCAGAGTCCATCTCTCCTGCAAAAATAGAGAAAAGTATGTAAGTTTCCTTCACAACTAGTTGAAGCAAAAGTGCACTATAAGTGGGGAAACCTAACTGGAAGAACTGGAAAACCAAGAAATTTCTAAGTCATCTGAGGATATCTTGAACACTTGAGTTGGTTTCTTAGAAGGGCCTGATTCATTACCTCGCATTGTGGGAAATAACTCAGAGAGATCTCACCAATCATTCAAGCCATATTATAATCCTATGCCTTCCCATACTTCGTTAATACTATACATTTTTTGGGATTCAGACAACCAACTATCATCCCCGTGAATTGTATAATCTACCCATGACCATGTCATAAAATTATTCTTGGGGTTTTTAGAAGAACTAAAACATTCGGCTCCCATTCAAAAAGAGTGGGAGACTAACCGGACATATCAAGGATAACTTTACCTCCATTAGACGAGCCCAATGAGGCTTCATCTTGAGCTCCGCTCCCTAAGAAAGAGTGTTTGTCAGGAGAGAGAGTGGAGGGTCTCGAGTTCAAACTGACTTTTTTCTTCCTTGGAAGAGGTTGGGAAGGAGTAGGGACATGGATGTCTTTTGTAACGCCCTGAATAACCAAAGCCATTACACTGTGTATTTTAAATAGTGCAGGACTTGCTAACCAAGTCATATCGTTGAAATTGTGAACCTATAATAATATACAGGTTAAGTTTATAAGATTTTGGTCTTAAACAGATAATCTTCACTAAAATATTTATTTAGTACATGGGATCCCAAAAACAGGGTTTAAAAGTCGTGTTTACAAAAAAAAAAATCCAAAAGTTATAAACAACCATGGCCACTCTAATGGAAAAATATACAATTTTAGGTTCCGTCCCTGTACAACCCTCGACCGTGGCGGCCGAGCAGCTAACAATGTACACCTCGCCCCCAGAGATCTCCAAATCATGGCCGAACCACCAAATCCTTGTCTTTACCTGCACCACGAAGCACCCGTGAGCCGAGGCCCAGCAAGAAAACATAATATCATAGCATGATCAATATCTATAACCAAATATTCCACAAAGCATAACCAAGTATTCAACAATTCATAACATTCACCTATCCAGTAATAACAATCAACAAGATAAAAAAATTGTCATCCAGATAATCAACATATCATATTCATCAGATTAACAACGAAAATCACATTCATAATCAACAGTTATTACAACCATTACACAATATTCAGGGTTGGCACCCTCTGTTTAACCCACTGTCTTTGGCTCACTTAGGCCGCCCCTGGTGTTATACCCACTGACTTCGGCCACCTTAATCGAGCTCACTGATAAATAAGCTGCCCTCAGCTACCAGTGGCTAAGCCGTGCCCTGTGTGCAAATATTGATTCTGGCACTCTTAGGTCATTTATCACATGTCCACGTGGCATAATACCATCTCATGACATTATACAAATATAGGGAGCTCTTAGTCCCAACGTATTCGCATGGTTTATCACAATCATATAACAGTGCATACAAACATAGGGAACACTTAGTCCCAACCTATCCACATAAACGGGTGCAGTTTTCTTACCTTTGATCCCAATAGCTTGACTACTGAAATCAACCTTCAAGCACGATCCTGTCCGAGCCCTAGCGTACACCTAGTCACAGCCATAAATTAGAACCACCACTAAACTTCAATTCCAAAACCTAACCTCGGGACCAATCTCGAGCCCTTGGGCAGCCCTAATTCCACCAAACGAGGTGGTGGAATCAAACCCCGAGCCCCCGGGCAAAAACCCTAAGAAATAACTCAAAAACCCACTTCTGGAAACAGGGTAGCGCTACAGCGCCAAAAAGGGGGCGCTATAGCGCTACAAACAGAGCCAAAAACCCCCAGACACTCAAGCCTAGCGCTGTAGTGCCCTAAGGCTAGCACTACAGCGCTAGTTACAACACCAACAACACACTGATTTTCTCCTTCGAATTTCCTCGAGCCAAAACTCTCCAAAACCCCTCCAAACTTCAACCATACACCAAATTGAGCCTACCATCATCTACATCTCACCCCATATAGCCCAACCATATAGAACTTAGCTACATGCACCCCAAAACAAAGAAAAAGCCATGCTTGAGCTTGAAGCTCAAAAACTCAACAGAAACTCATAACTTCAAAGCCAGAAATGGTTACCTTCAATGGAGAAATTCAACCTTAGGTTATCACCATGCCCCTCTAGCCTTAAGATCCTCAATTCCCAAAGCTCAAATTCCTTTAATTTTCATTCAAAGTTCGAAATCAAATTCAATTTCCTCAAAGTTAGAAAGTTCAGACTAAACTCTGAAAATTTTACCTGAATTGAGTATAACCTACAGCTGAACCTCTAGCCACCTCAAGGATCATAAACTCAAGTCTTTGCTTAGGCCCTCCCTGAGATTCCAGCTCCAAAAATCCTCAAGAGATGGTGAAAATTGGCCAAACTGACAGAGAGAAAAAGACCCCTGTTTTTCCTTCTTCCTTTCCTCCTTCTTTTCTTTTCCTTCAGTTTCTCCTTGTTTCTAAACATTCCACTAAGTCTGATAAGGCTGAAAATGACTTGTCTCTTTTAGACCAAATGACCATATTGCCCTCCCATTAAAATCTAAACCTTAAAACATTCTAAGGGCATTTCGGTCCTTGCTCCCAATTCCTGCTAATTCCTCGAGTGTCTCTAATAATTATCGCTTAAATCCCGACACCTAACTAATCACCAATTACTTTCCTCAATATCAAATAGTATCCAATATATATCCTAAATTTCCATAAATACCCCCAGGCTCACCCCGAGCCGGGTATAAATCCCCACTGTGACTTTTTCGCTAAACCACTCACTAGGATAACCTTGAGCCACAAGCTGTAAATATATCCACATAATAATGTGGTATCAACAATTTATCACAATTATTTACATTTATGCCCTCATTGGCCAAAATTACAAACATGCCCTTAAGAACAAAACAAGGCCCACATGCATATTAAATACTCATAAACACGCATCTAATCATATCTATATACTCATTTAATCATGCATGCCATATAATCATGCATTTAATCATTCATTCACATAAATACCAATTATGCCCTCCTGGCACACTAATCAAGGCCCTTAAGCCCTAATAGAAATTTTGGGTCGTTACATCTTCCTATCTCGCATATTTACAAGTCTCGGTGTTATCTGTGGACTCGTATTCGCCAAGGAGACCGCACAGACAAATCTTGTTCTTGTGAAGTAGGTAATGGAGGGACCTCTTGCCATATGGAAGCTTCAAGATTTCTTCTCGATGATCCACCATATCTTTGGATGGCTTCAGGCCAAAGTTGGCTACACAATAATTTGGATAAGCATTTGAGCTCAAAGATGATAAAAATTGAGGTAAAAGTACTAAGATAGGAACTTACGTATGCATTGGAATGAGTAGAATTTTGAGGGGTCGAGACCATTGGTCCAGAGAAACAGCTTCTTAAAGATGGAGGATGGTTTTGAATATCTTCAAAGAGCCCTCTCTCTCTTGACCAGCTCGATAGATAATATAATCCATCTTCACCTTTGGCTTGCATGGGGTTACTCTTGAGGCAAAAGAGATAAATAATCTCATATGTCGAGGGTCCCTCCCACTTCATCTCATGATATAGTGGCCTGATAACTCTAGAAATTAGAGTTATTTTACCACACTTTTTAAGCTAAAAATGATTTAGTTCTTAAGTTTTTAATTAAATTATTAAGTTTTAATTACTTTTTGAATTTATTAGCTTTATTTTAATTTTATAGATTTTTGTGTGTTTTTATAGTTATTTTGTTGTAAAATATTGCAGTTAATTATTTGAATTATTATTGTTTAGTTTGAGGTAAAAAAATGTTGTATTCTTGAATTTAAATGTTAAATATAAATTAAGTTATAATTAATATTTTCAAAGAATTAACTTGATCTATTTTATAGTGGAAATATTTTATTATGACTTAGTTTATGTTTATTTTGTTAGGGAATTTGGTGTATTTTTGCTATTGAAAAGTAAGAAAAATGAAGGAGAATAAATGACATTTTCAAAGAAAATGAAGTAAAAATCTGGCATTTTCCTTCAGCAAGGCCCACGTAAACAGCCCAGATTTTGCCCCAGCCGTGCACTGCTCCAGCCTTCACCAATGCCGCCTGGCTTGACCTCAGCATCAGCACTCTTGCAATTCGCCACCTGTCCCTGCCTTCACTTCATGTTCAGCCTCCAAAGCAGCCAACTTCAGCATATATATCATCACCATGATGCCTTCCTTCCTTCCAGCACACGGGCCCGAATCCTTCAGCAAAGAAGGCCCAAGCTCCAAGGCCCACTAGCAGTTCCTCCAACAGCCCCTGCCCCATTTCAGCCCGCCTGGCCCAATTCGCATGATGTCCCATGCCAAGACAACCCAACTGCCACAGCCACCACCAAAAGGCCAAAACTCCTATTTTTATTCCCAATATTTTTCACTCAAATACCAATTCACTCTTCCCTATTTTTCTTACCTAAATAAACATTCCTAATTTATTTTTCACCCTAGCTTTTCACTAATCTTTTACCCAAACAAACATTTCATCTTTCCAATACTCTTACACTTACTCTATTTATCCTACCACTTCCCAACACAATTAAATTAATCAATTTATTTATTTTAATTTGATTAATTTAATCTCCATATTTTGCCTATAAATAGAGTCTTGTAAGACCATTTGGGGAGCTCTTCTTCTTCATTTTTTCAATCTCTTCTACACTTCATATTTCTCTCATCTTTTCACTATTTTCTCTCTACCATTTTCATCTTTTGAAGAGCATGTCAAGTATGTTATTTTGTAATTTTTATTTCAATCTAGTTATGAGCTTCTAATCTTTTTCAAAGGTTATTAAGATGATGATGAAGCAAAATGTAACTAGATAGTATTTTTTTGTTGTAAGTTGATTTCCCATTAGTACAACATTGTTTATGGATTTTTCTATCAAAGATATGCATTTTTCATCTAGTGTTGATTGTTAAAGCATATTACACTTAGTTCTTCATTATGCAAAAATATGATATTCTTTGATTAAATGTTTTTCATTAAATTGTTCACATCTAATTCTTAGAGCATAAGTATCATATTTTGCCTAAACATAATCTCTTTGATTTTTTGTAGTTTCATTAGGTTGTAACACAACTAATGCTTAGAAATTATATCTTATATAAGTGAAGAAAAATCGTACATTTTTGAAAGAGTAACTTGTGCTTGAATAGAAAATATATTTTGAAAAAATATATAGTGTGATTTATTTCAACTATATCAAAACTTGGGAATCAATATACTTATAAATACTATTGAACTTGCATTTTGTGGATTCTAACATCTTAATAATCTTATTTTACATATATCATTTGAAAACCATTTTTCTATTTAATCTTAAAACTTTTTATTACTTGTCTTTTATTTTTCTAAAACAAAATCTCATCAAATATTTGGAACTAGGTTAGAATATTATTGCTTTGTTTGAAATAGTTTCTTTTGATGTTAGTCAACTCCCATGGGTTCGACCTCGTACTTACATGAACATTATATTCCGAAACGAATCGTGCACTTGCGAGTTTAAATATTAAAACACCCTCTTTTGGGATCAACATGGCCTCAGGGCCGCTAGGACTCTATAAGAATTGGATTGTAATTAGAAGGGAGTTATACCGACCAAGTCAGCAAACTTCTTGAAGCAATCTCTCTAGGGAAAAAGTGCCCCAGCTCGCATATGCTCGCGACTTCAAGCTGCGAGCTTATATTTCCGCTCAGGGTTGCTTTCACTCGAAGCATAGTTGCTCCTCTTGTCAGGATTGGGAGCTCGACATACTAGCCTTGCGGACAATTTTAAACCATGACAAGACAGGATGTCTGAAACCTACTTGGTGGACGTGACCGAGCTCAGGTAATGATCGTCCTCGAAGAATTCACTTTTTGAATAAGGGAGAGAAGACGCCTGAGGGGTTGAAGACCTTGGAGCTTTGCTTGAAGAACTCTCCATGATCTCGATGGGGAGCTCATTGGGGTGGAAGGCTATGGTTACATTGAGTTTGGGGTCCAAAGGCATAGGAAAAATCTTTAAATCAGGGTCAGCGTGGACAACTAAGCGCAACCTCTTCCTTTTACTTTCTTCAACCTTGATGACACTGATGTCTTCACGTTAAAGTCACTATTCAGGTTCCCGTATTATTCTTTGGTTTCGTGAGCAGAGAGATTCAATTCGGGAGAGGAGGGTTTATAAGGAATGGCAAGGTCGGGTCCCCACCGATTCTTCGAAGACTAAATCATCTAATAATAAAGAGGGCCAATCATTTAAGAAGATATATAAGGAAAATATCATGTAAATTTGAGCCTGAGTAAGCTTGAAATAATGAGAGAATAGTTTTGAGTAATTCAAGCCAAATCAGGCTCGAACTATCGAGATTACACTCACATATAGTGGGTGGATAATTTCCATTTTGGACTATCCCGATTTTCTAGGAAAAAATGGCCAGTTACCCAAAAAGGGATTATCATTGGTTTGCGTGTGTATAAATCCTACGTCTAACACCCTATTTCTTGTACTACACGATACCTATATCCTACCACTATACAACCAAGAAAAAAAATGCCATTTTTCTCTAAAAAACGCATTGTTTCCACAAAATCCTCAAAAAAATAGATCAAAATACCCCCCCTTTTCCAAATATATCAAGAACAAGAAAAGGAAAAAAGCTCACTGACATTATCAACGAAGAAACAGTAGAGAAACTTACACAAGGGGGGTTGATGATGGAACTGTAGAGTGGATTGGAAGAACTTGTATAGAGAAATCCTTGGGAACTCTTTGTAAAAAGGAGAGTGTGTGGGAAACTGGGGGAGATATGATACGTTTTTCTTCGAAGGAAGCATGCAAAGTTTTCTGTTTTTTTAAGGACGAAAGTGGTGAAATATGAGAGAGGAGGGGTTTAAATAGGTAAAAAAGATGATTCCCGAAAGGATTTGGGCCTTTAAAATATATTAACTCGTGATCCAAGGGACCAGGATTAATCTCAAAAACTTGCGACAAAAAGGTGGCAAGTGAAAAGACATGGGTAGAAGAATGGTACTCGAGTATTCTTACATCCATTCCCATGATGACATGTATACCCACTCAAGTGTGGTAGGTGGACATGTTTTCCGAAAGTGAAGTTCAAAAGTTTCTTTCTCACTAGGCTCGAGAATATACTTTTGAGGGGGCAAAATGGTACACCCCAAATTTTGAGATATAGTTATCAACCTCAAAATGTGGACTCATAAGAGTTGAGATCGAGTATATAAAATAAGTGGTATGTGATAAGAGCACGAAGAAGAGGGTTTGCTCCGAAGATTAGTCCCGAAAGCCTGATTTACAAGGAGGTGGATAATCATGTAGCGACAACCTTGAATCATTATGCAAGCTCGAAAGCATGCTAGATTAGCATAATAGGCAATTATAATTCCCTTCGTTTATGGCATTGGTTATAGTTGTATATAACCAACCCTATTTTTAAGGAATATTTGATATTTTAGATATCAAATTGTATTTTTATCAATTCTTTTATAGTTTGAGTTTAAATCAAATATTATGTACATCCCTAAAATTAAAAGAAGATATATTTTGTAAAACATGTCTAAAAATAATCTGGATTGTAGTCATTTATTTTTACGCACAATTTTTTTTATTAAAGCTCTATGAAATTGCTTTCAAAGCCTTAACGCAGATTATATCAATAAAATTGACTCGTGGACTAGATAGATTTAACTACTGAACCATGTAAAAAATCTGTGTTCTTTCTTTTCTTCCTTATTATTCATAAGTGTTTAATTGCTCTTATTTAATTTGGTTGACGAAAAACGTCGTCAACAGTAATAATCTCAAATTATTGTTTTCTCAACTTTTTCTTAATATAATTACCCTAACAATTGCATGACACTTTAAACTCCATAAGTAACACTTCTAAAAACAATAAAAGATAATTAAAAATATTTTCATTTTTTTTAAATTATGTTTTTTTTTCTCTAAATATATAGGGCCTTTATAGGTAAGATTACTCTTTCCAATTTCATTTAAAAAAAAAATAATCAATATGCCTCAATTAATAATGTATTGAATCTGGGATGAGAAATACAATAGCTTAAGCAAAGAAAGAAAAGAGAGTGGATAATAGTTTGTTGAAAATATATTATAAATCAATAAAGTGAGAAGGACATATTTTATGAGTTTAAATTGTGTTTAAGTAAATATAGATTTCTTTAATTATTTTAAAATAAGGATAACTTTTTTAAGCATATATGAGATTATTAACTTTAGTTTGGACATATATAATGTAATTATTAATCAAATAAATAATTTTTGCATTAAAATCATTTTTAAAAAAAAACTATATGGCACTTGCATGTGCCATTCTACTAGTGTATACATATTGGTCCGATTTGTGAATGTAACTTGCAAAGGTGGTACTATTTTTAACTTGATTGTTAAAGCATAAAATTATCGAACATAAGACTTATAAACTTCAGTCATTATAAGTCTCGTTGTGAAAGAAGAAGAAAAGAACAAGAATATAGCGTAATTATCCATTCATGGACTATTCGAGTTGCGCAAATTTTGGTTCTAAAACAAACTAAATGGGGCATAATATGAGGAGATAGTATGGTTGCGTTCTCACGAAATGTCAACACATTAAGGTTCAGAATCGACAAATTCCACTATAGCAATGATATTTAGTTTGAAAAAGAGGAAATATTAAGAAGGCCAATGTGAAATGCTATTAACTTTTTGTTAGAAATATGCATCCTTCGTCACATGGGGCACTAATCCATTTTTTGAAAATAATGATCATAAAATAACTCCCATGAATATTAATATTCAAGCCAAAAATAAACATTAAAAAAAATCCCATGAATGATACGGTTGTGTTATTATTATATATGTTTTCATCAATAATGAAATTTAATTCTACATGTACTTGAGGAGATTGCGGGGTCTCTAAAGATGTGAATTATTGGCATATAAATATGTGTATATATATATATAATGCGTTGTGGGCCAAATTTTGTCTTTGCTTTGTGCCTTATCTTTCCATTACAGCGGACCAGCGAAAAGGTGGACCGAACAATTCAGATCGCTCAATATATAACTGTATATTTTATGAATCCACAAACTGACTCCAAATAAATATATATAATATGAATAATGATATTTACACCAAAACATGAATCATAATATTACATTAACTGATCACATCGGTGGAATATATATTATAGTTTATATACATGTATAAAAGAAAACCAATATTTTCCTCATATAATATATATTATAGTTTATATACATGTATAAAAGAAGACCACTAAATTTAGGATAGCTTTTTCCACAAAAGATGTTATTGGCTTTTATCCCACTAACTTACAAGTTAGTTGATTTAAACCAATTACAATTTCATTCATGAACTAGAATGGAAATTTTCTTGTCAAAATGTGTATGTTTCCATAGAAAGTGGTGGTGGATTCCATTCAAAGGGAGTGATCCAATGAACACCAATTTTAGGGAGAGGGAAATAAAAAGATGCTCCTAATTACCTAATCATAGGCAAAGGACAATCTTACTAGTTTTTCCAAAGTTTTGTCTCCAGTATGTAATGCATTTTACTTAATTAACATGTGAGTGTACTGGCCAGCAGGGGTTTCAATAATATGCTTTTCTTTGCCACTTTAACTTACACATGGAGATTGAGTAATCCATTTTACACTTTTTTTTTTCTTCTTCTATCACTACATGTTACAATCAAATATATTATGAAACAATACCAAAAAAAAAAAGTCAATAGTAAATCTTTAAGTCGAACACAATTCATTACCAGAAGGCAACTGCAAAATTCATTATAGATTTAATTTTCTTCTTAAATGCTAACAACACATTCTTTGCACATTCACAGAGAAATAAATGTTGAATAACTCGCAATGATTGAGACCACCAACACAAATACTATCCATTATTTGTCGTAATATATAATATAATATACACAATATGTAAAAGGATTGTAAACCCTGATCTTGAGTAAAAGCCCATGGTCCCACCATCCCACGTAAGGGTGATGGGCAATCTATTTTACAAAATCTATTCATTAATTTGTATATAATTAATTATTTCTTCTATCATTAGTAAAAGTTTGATGTTGGACCTTGATTCTTCATAAATATTTAAGGAGATGTTTAATATATATAACTTTTACACTAATTTGTATACCTTTTTTACAACATTTGATGAAATTATATTTATTGATCAAGTTCAAAGTTCCCTAATTATTCTTAAAATAAAAAATTTGGCCCAAATTTATTTAGTGAATAACAATTAATTGGGGAAAAAGATTATTTGGTTATGAAATGACAAAAACTTCTTAAAGATTTAAAGAACAAAGAATTTTTAAGTGGTGTAGTCTGAATAAATGACATACTTTTATTGATTAAATAATATAAAAAATTGTTGTATATTGTACATTGTTGACCACTCATTTATAATAAAACCAACATTGTTTACAATTCAAATAAACAAATTATGTGACCAATAATTCTAATTCGAAGTACATAGGACTCGATTTATTTTTCTTCTATTTTTGTGATAAAAGTCTATTTAAAAGTAAATATCTCAAAGATATATTTACAACAAAAATACTTAATGTTTATAAAAATGTAGCATTTAATTACATTTTTTATGGGAAAAATACTTCAAATATCTAAAACGTTACCGTCATTACTAACCAAATTAGTAACATTTGTTAAGTGACACGTGTCATATCCTTATTTTCCCATTTCATAGTTGTTTTGTGATATTTGCAACAATTATGCATAATGTTTACAAAATGTAGCATTTAAATACTTATTTGACACATATATCTCAAAAAATTATAAAATGGGCAAATAAGAATGCGACATGCATCACTTAATATATATTAATTGTTTGGGTAATAATACTCGCGATATTTTAGCAACTTTATATATTTTTTTGTAAAATAATAAATATTTAAATACTACATTTTGTAAACATTTAGTATTATTGTTGCAAATACTCCTAACTCAAATCGAAAAATAAGAATATACTTTAAATAAACTCTTATTCTTTACATTTTGCACACCATCCTACTCTATTTGCAATCTAACACATTTGTTATTGAGCAAGACATTCAACCTCACGAGTACACATCTCGACCAAACCATTTTAGAGCAACATGAACATGTGTTAATTACAAGTTCTTGCCTACTTATATAATTAAAATTGGGTGGACCCTATTTGCTCTTTCACTGCGATCACTCAATCATTGCTCATTACTATGAAGTCATTAAAATTGTCCATGTTATTGAAAATGATAATAAAAAAATTTATATAATTTTTCTTTGATTTTGAAGAAAAAGGAAAAAAAAACACTTTTTAATGGAACAAAAAAAATGTTTTGAGGAATTATTTTAGAATCAAAACAAATCATAGGATTGTGAAAAATTGTAAAAAAAATAAATAAATAATTCTTAATTTTTTCAACATTCCTCCATTTGTAAATTTCATTATTCAACTAGAGTGATGGTTTAAAATTAAACTAATTACATAATTTAAAATGAGATAATCTTATTTGAAAAATATTAATTTTAGAATTAATAATAAGCTTTTTTTTTAAGATTAGATAATTTCCATTAATCAGTCTATTGGACATAACTCATTACAAGCTCAAAAGCGCAATTTCAGTAACAAAAGCTAATTAAGTTGTTACAATTTTCAACAGAAAAAAAAACCTATACAGAAACTCCAGCTAAGTCCAAATAGATGGAAGCAATTCAGCTTTCAATGTGTGTGTAGTAAACTAGGCTTCTTTTCCAAATGTTGAAATGACAAATCAACCTCAATAATAAATAAATAACAGTAATTAATCACAAGATTAAGGGTGAAACCAATACGGGAAACTAAACAATGATTTACAAAGCTTGTGAATCGGAATACCACGAAACATGGAATCAATAGTCACCAAGATGATATTAAAAACCAGATCTGGAAAGGATCTGGCCAAGTACCATCTAGAAGGAGGCAAAAATTTGCCAAAAAAATCGACGAACCCCATCAGTAAGGTAGTAGGGCGGAATGCAAAGGCCAAGCACACCAAAAGCTTGAAAAGCGTCAAATTGAACAGAAACCACAATAATAATAATAAAACAACTCTCCTCCGCCCTAATCCATCAGTTGATCTCACCACACTCCAAACCCAAAAGCATCCAACTCCTTTAGCCTGAATCTAAACGATTCTGAACCCACCCACCCCATTGCCAAGCGGATCCAACTTCCCAAACCCTGAATCCAAACGAATTCGATCCCCCAAACCCAAATAGATTTGATCCCTCCACCCTGAAACTAGACAAATTCGCCCTTCCCCACAATTTAGAAGGCCCTCCTTGCTTGAGAAGGGGACCAGAAAAGATGGCCACTCTAACCCTCCCTTTGCCCGGATCCTAATGGGTCCGACCTTCCACACACCAGAACGCCTCCCACCGAGGAAGTTGTCACAAGAAGCCACTAAATAATGCTAACAATAATTTCAAGTTAAAACATCATCATCATTTTTCATTTGTACGATCTGAGCAGTATTTTCACAATTTTACGGTTTACTAGCTCTCTCCCTTGGGCGAGAATTGCGGCTAGGTGGAGTTTCAGTGTCGCTGGTGTTCTCTGTTGCTATTAGGTCTTCCTTCAGTTCTTCGTCATCCTATTCGTCAAAGTCGATTGACTTGACAAAGCTTTTCAAGCAAAAATGGTGGCTGGGCAAAGATTTGGCGTCAAAGGATCCCGTCGTGAGCCATTGGGGTACAAATTCTTCTTCTCTGTATGCTCCGAGAACACAGTCTGTCCTTTTGGACCAGCAAGTCATTTCAAGTTGCAAGAGAGGATTCGCGCAGTGGCTCTCTGATGATTATCACATAAGAGAGTCGAAGCTTCAATGAGTGAGGACCTAAAAAGAGATTCAAAGCAAAGACGAGATGGATGACAATTACTCACGGTTATGGGTACCCATGGTTATTTGATCCAAATGGGGTGGGGAAAACCGTTCAAATGAGAAAAATGACCACGGCAAGGAATAACCGCCCCGTATATATACGATTATGGTACGGGTATGGTATTAGCATAGTATGCCCCATACCCACCCCAATATATATAATAATTAGTTTTTTTTTTTTTATATTTCATATACATAATTTTATTGAATTATATATTATTAAATATATAAAAATATATTTCTAGAAATATTAATATTAAGTACAATATTTTTTTTGATGTTTTACTATATTTTACTTAATAAATTGTGAATATATTATATTTGTAATATTATTAGATTTTAAATTTGATATCAAAATTATAATAATAGAAAATTAAATTGATTGATTATTTCATTTAATTAAGTTTTTTTTTCTTTCTATTTTGTTAATATCAATGGATACGGGTAACCATAATTATTCCCCATTATTTGTTGGTTAATACTCTGCACTGTCCTCGATGGTTAATGGGGAGGGTATGGTTATATAATTAACCTACGAGGATGAGGATGGTAATTAAAAAACAGTCCTCGATCTGCACCATTGTCATTCCTAGATGAGAGGATGTGGCTGAGTACAACTGCAATCTGAGCTCTTTTGGGATTGCTATGGTGTTTGTAAATCAACTGGGATTGGTGGTGGGCATACGACCTTTTGTTGGAAATGTGCCCTGAAAGCATATGTAGTAGACATTGTTTTATGAAATAAATAAATAAATTAAATTTGTTATGCATATATTTTATGGACTATATTATTCTATGATAATATTATGTAAATATCAGGAAAATTCATAAGTTCATATATGTGATCTCAAACACGTATTGGTACGGGAGGATTGTGTTTGAGATAAATGAACTTGAATAGTTCGCAGTAAAATAAAGTTATGGAATCTTTAGATTAATTACTGCAAGTACGGTCCACTAGTATTATGAATACATGTGATCTAGATCTGGATCACTAGTGTGGTAGGACACTTTAGTGGAGGTGCTTTATATATTAGAGAATACATAGAACTGGACTAGATATGTTTATTAATACTTAGTTAAATACTGTTTCGAAGTATTAATTAAATATATCAACTGATGATCATATACAAATAGATCTTAATCATGAAGTTACTATGAACTCCTGTTTATGTTATATGAGTTCTTTGATTCACTTGTTAGGGTCTGTCAGAATGATCAGGCTAAAAAATTTTGTTTTGGGAACTCATTAATATATATGGCTAGGGACATAGTATACAGATATGGAATTTATACCTTCTCGCAAGAGATTGAATGATGGTTCTCTTAAGGGTTGACTTTTGGAACTGAAAGGTTATTGAGCTCAAATTCATAATTTAGTTATGAATTAACCTTCACTAGTAGAGTCAATGGTACTTAAGGAAACAAGAGATAATTAAAAGGGTAAAACGATAATTTTATTCCCGATTAATTATGAACCATTATTAGAGGGTCAAGTTGTATGCAATGATTATATCAATGGACGCTTTATGAATATAAAGTACTCAGTAAATGAAATGTCTATAATTACAAGAGTGCAGTCTCATATTTATAGTGGAATAATCATGAGATTATTTAATTAAAGAGTTTAATTAATAATCTCAAATTTATTGGAGCATGGAATTATAGGTCCATAGGTCCCCATAGCGGCTCTATCAACAATGTTCAAGGTAAGAGTTGATATGAAGAGAAAATAGTTTAAAGACATATTTAAGAAGAAATTTGTTCTTCAGGCCAAATATGCAATTATGTGATAATAGTGATTAATTAATTAATTACAAATTAGTTGTAGTTAACAAAATTAATTAATATTTAATTATTGTATAATTTTTGAAATTATATTAAATAATTAAATTAATTTTGAAATTTAATTAAATAATTAATTAATTATAATTTTCGAAATTATAATAAATTAAATATTTATTTTCGAATTTTTGGATTTAATTAATTGGTAGAATTAATTAAATATCTTTATTTAAATGCGAGAAAATAATCTGATAAGTTCAAATTGGATTTGAATTTAAAAGATTAATATTTATTCAAATAATTAATTATATTTGATAATTAATTTGAATTAGTTATCAAGTTGTTAGATCTTATCTCACAAAGTAATTTGAATAAATAATTAAATAAAATTTGAAAAATCAATATCCCTAGAAATTAGGAAGCTACACGTTCACACACAGTCCAGGACTGTGTGTGGCGTGTAGGGCCAGCATTTTTCAAGGATGGGATTTTCAATTTTATTTATTTAATTAATTAATTAATGGATAATTCAAAAATTAGTTTTTGGATTTTTTTCATTAATAGAATAATTAATTAATTAAAAAGTAAATTGTAAAATGGTTACAGATTTATTTTTAAATTTTGAATATTTTCTGTTAAGTATGACTGATCAGAAAATTATTCAGATAAGAGAAGAGAATGTAAGACAACTCTGAACATTCGCTCTGTGAAAAATAGAACGATAGTTTTCTCTCCCTGAAAATAAAGAACCAATTCTCAGGCCTATTATCTTGATCTCATAAGTTGAGTACATTAAGTAGAATCACAAATAAACTATCCTTCATTCTCTAAGTGCCCACACATTTCTTGAGGTGTAGAGAATGCTTTGGAAGATCTTGGTGTGAGTACGTGGGAGCGGCTTGGATAAGAAGATCGTTCTAAATACGAAAAGATAGCAAGGACACTTGATAGGCTTCAAGAGGTATGATTTCTATTATTATCTTGCTTATGATTAATGTATGTATATTAATGGATCCGCATATTTAAAGGTAGTTTAAATATGTTACAAAAATTTTATTGTACACTGGGCCAACCACACCACCATTCCGCTATGTATTAGGAAACTCGTTCCTAACACCTTTAACTTCATCGCATTGTCTAGATCCTAAGCTAGAGTTGTGTCTCTGTTTCCAGTGTTGTACTACCAGGAATAGCGTAACACATGTTGTTCTTCATGTTGTTCTTCAAGAGTGTGGGAAATATGTATAGGTATATGTATATATATATATATGGTATTGAGTAGAAAATTTCTTCATAAGCTCCAATCTGTTTGATCTTTCACTATTTAAAAAATGTCTTTCTAGACGGGTCAGTCCGTTGATAAATTTCAGTGTCGAGATTAAAAATAGGGCATTTCTCGGCAACTTTAGCTCGCCGAGATAGACATCAATCTCAATGAGCTAGGCTTCCTGAGGTAGAGTAATGCAGGGGAAATAATAATTTTGCATTTTTTTCTATTTCTCTTGCTATATTTTATTGATTGTATCTTGTAATTACTGCAGACCCAAAAAATTTCTAACATATAGGCATATTACAGAATATATACCTTATAACATGCTACCTAATATTAGCCAAAAGCTTGTAGAAAGTGTATACATATTGTGAATTAAATGAAAATAAGTTTGACAACTATAGTTAGCAGTTAACCTATAAACTAAGCAAGATATCATATTAGAGTCATCTCAATTCTCTATTGCAAACTTTATGAAATATTCAACTCCACTTCATATTCTTTCGACAATCTACATTTTTTTTTCATCCAATCTCTATCCATCTCAAACTAAAACTACCTAAAACAATCTCATATTAATATAGGTTAATATATATATATCGTCATACCAACCAACTTTTAAACTAATTAATTAGTTTTAGTAATAAGTCTGGGAAAACTATATACATAATTAAAAAAAATGGGTAGAGTTTTCTCTATTTCAATATACTATCCATAATTTAATATATCATAACAAAACAATAAAAAAATATCACACACTACAAGAAAAAACAGTATTCATAACACTTAAAAACTCCTAACCGGGAGTATTGATAACGCTTCTGAAAACGCTAACATAGCCCCTGTTATTAAAAGTCCTATCTTTTCTATAACAGTATTTGAATGCTATGCTCGATGTTATCTTAAACTATTCAATAACACATTTTTAGTTGCTATAATATTCAAATAATAACATTTAGTTAGAGTATTTGGTTATAAATTTGACGTTTAATCTTATACTTTTTGCATAACACTTTTCAACTGTTACATTTGATTATTTTGATAGCGTTTTTAGTTTGTTATATTATATAATTCATAACGATTTTTTACGCTTATAATATGTTTCTAAATCATAACATATTAAAAGTCTAGTAATAAAATTTTGTTACTTTAGTGTGGATAAAATATTTTAAATTTTATTTTGATAAGTATACTTATAAGGTTTTTTTTTAATTAAAAGATTTTCATTATTGTATTTTGATAAAAAAAAATCAAAATTAATCATAAAATGTAATTCTCAATAGATTGATAAACCATAAATATTACATTAAACAATAACTAATTCAAACCATGAATGTGTCTACTTCATGAGATCTTAGTTCTAACTTAAGTTTGAAAGCCTAGCATAATAAAGTTTTTGAACATTTTTTACTTCAAAAAATGAAAAACAGAAACATTACAAGATACACAAAAGTAAACCATGCATGAAACTTGCTCCATCCTTCAATTCATCATCCTTTATGCACTTGTCTTTGTTATGAGTCAATTTGCTTAGCTACAATAAAATTTAAATAATTAATACTAACTAATCAACCTGCAAAACATTTACACTTAAACTTATCACAAGAAAATTTAAAAATATATACATATTTAAGGCAAGGAATACACAATTCATTTCAGGAAATGATAACACACAATATGATGTCTCTAAGTATCGGATAGTAATGGGTTGGTCACAAAATTATTGTCATCACGCTAAGGGGATTTAGGGAAAGAAGAAGAAATAAAATAACTATTGTATTTATCTTTAATGGCTAGGCAAACAAAGAAATTCTATATATTCTGCCCAATGGGAAACTCTTAAAACGAAATGGTATCATGATAAAACACAAACCAAATGATTAAACATAATGATAATAACAATTAACCACAACAAGAGAGCTAATCATATATAAGATGATTGAGAAAATGTCTTTTAACTAATATGGTTATATCACTAACACACTCTAGCTATTGTGAAAATTGTTTATTATACTTAAAAAATGCTAGGTGATATAATACAACTAACTAAGGTGTAGTCATTAGAAAGGAAGCAAAGGAAGTTGAACTATTTATATAAGACCAAAGCGCATTCCCCTGTATACCAGAATTGACTCAATATTACAAACTATAAATGCATTGTTTCATATAAATTTTGAATAGCACAGACAAAATGTTACACAGAAGGAAAGTAAAGTCAGATTAAAGATGAAATAAAACCTTGTCATGAAATGCTTGAGCAAACTCATCAAGGGTGACTGGGCAGCCATCAATGACAAGAGAGTAAGTATAGAGGAAATGGAAAACCTGCCAATAGAAGTCAACACATATTTTAAGATTAATGCCAATGATAGGTAATTGTCTCAACTAAATGCCTTAATATATTTCCATTTCAAAACACATGGAGAAGAGAAATGGTGGGGTGGAGACCAGCATTTCACAATAGAGAAAAAAAATAGGATGATAAATCTTCTATCAGTCAGAAACAGTGTTATTGGCAAATAACATACAAAAGGTTCCAATGATGCAAGAAAACATTGTAATCAGTAAATACACTTCACATAAAGAAATTCAACCCCTGACCAAACCCTGTTAACAACTTTTGTTTCCTAACATGAAAAAACAAAATGGGCAGAGTTGAGTGAATCAACAAAAATATGATGAAAGACATATAGGGCATCAGATATGCACAAACCGTTCTCTACCAAAGTGCAGGCCTGATTAATTTTTATGGGGTAGAAAAAATTATGTATGTAAGGCCTGAATGTAATCAAGTTAAATGAAACAATATACCTGAAGCAACCTTTAGAAACTAAAAGCTGCTACACAGCCTACAGATAAAGATAGCTTGGAAGTTTTTTCACATCTAATTTCTAGATTGTCAGGGCCAACAAACACAAAAGAATGAGGCATAATCCAGGAGCTATATAGAGCTAACAAAAAACGACACATTAATAACTACAAACATTTGAAGAGAAATATTTTATTACATGATTATGTATCCATAATTAGACTTATTTGATTAATTTCTTCAATGATTTCATTGATTTCAAGCCACGTTGAACCATTATTTTATTACAGCTCTTGTATTTTACACACATACCAAGTGACAATAATAAGAACAATCTGCAAAATTAAACAGAGTCAGACTATCAGAAGGATTATAAAACAGTATTAACTAACACAACAATCTTTTTTCATGAGCATATTGATAATTATAAAGACGTCAAAACATGCAAAAAAAAAAAAAAAAAAAAACCAAATGAGAGGATATCTAGCATCTACCAAAGACATTGCATTATGCTTCTAACTGAGGACTTCGTTAAATAAGGTAACAACAAAATCTTTGGTAAATTTGTACCTTAAAAAGCTTCTTGACAATCTCTGGAGATGAATCCCAAGGTTGCATACTGAAAGGTTGCTTCATCTTTACAGAATTTGGTGGAAACTTTACCAACAGATCTGAAAGATGAAAACAAAGTCTACTTAGATATTTCATAATCATGATTCAAGAGAAAAAAAAAGTAAACAGACAGGTGAATATGTATCACACTACTGAACCCTAGCTTTATTTGGAAAGAATAATTTTGTTTCATGAATTTATACTCAAGACCACTTTGCTAGAATACAATTGTAAGGAAATGTCCGTATCAAAAGAATCAAAGATTAAACTTTTAAAATAAGTGGTAAAATTTCCAATTAAGTAGTTTTCTGAAAAACTGATCCAAATACATAAACAGCAAATGATAGATAGGAAACAGAATTTTGAACTCTTTCTACAAAACCAATTTTGTAAAGTGAGCAACCTTGAAGTTCAGTAGTAAAATGACCAGAACACCCTGGTCTATTTGATACTGCTTGTAATTCTCTCCCCTCTAGCTCTTCATCATCCATGAGCATAGAAATCAGATTAAAGTTTTCTTGAGAATGTCCTCCC
This sequence comes from Humulus lupulus, assembly GCF_963169125.1. NCBI lineage: Eukaryota > Viridiplantae > Streptophyta > Magnoliopsida > Rosales > Cannabaceae > Humulus > Humulus lupulus. The sequence goes on from NC_084794.1 coordinate 126,140,894, forward strand.
CTCAACGCAAGATCACATTTTGTTTCGCCCGCTGGCTTCTTCTTTGCATCTTTGAAAGATTCCACCTGGGATGTAACAACATGTTATGTATAGCACTATATATATATATTAATTGCAATTTATAATTATATATAGATAATCAAGAACAGAGTAATATACATGTACTGCAGCGGATCTATAAAACACACATGCATACACAAAAATGAACCATATAAATAAATATATATATATATACCATTGTAATACGGCTTAAAAAATTAAAAGAACAGACAGGTTAACGGGTGATGGGTGTAAACCTGAAGTGTGGAATTTTTAGCATAACTAGATTTACCAGACCCCTTGTTCATGTGAAGCACCAGAGCTACTTCCATTGATATATGTATCTATATGTATATTCTCTGCTCTGCACCAATTAACTAAAGCTATCTCTAGCTGGGTTGCTTGGTTTATAGATAGTCACCTTAATTGTAGAGAGAACAAGGTAGAGTTGGGATTTGGTATTGTGTTAAAATGAGGAGGAGAGCTCTCCTTTTATAGACTCAAATTAATGTCTCAAGTAATATTGCACCTCACTTTCCATCTGAGGCGCAAATCAAAATGGTGTAAAAACACCCGTTTTTGTCAACAATAATAGATATTCTACGGAGAATCCAAAAAAGATAACCACATCTGGGCCCTTGTTCTTGTTTGTCGCCTGAGGGCTGAGGCAGAGAGAAAGAAAAAGGTAGGGTGTCGTGGTGTGCTTCAAGGGATCATCCTTCAGCCATCAATGGCCTGATGATGTCAACGGTGGTGAGGGAAGGAAGGGCTGGAGAGACTAAAGAGTAAAGGAACAAGAGAAGTAAGTGATAACAACAACACAGAGAGAGATAAAAAAAACATATATATATACATTAATAAGCTGTTATTAAGACACACCAGAAGTAAAATCTAACGAGTCCATGTATCAAGAGTTTAATTTTTTTTCTTAGAGGACCCACATAGCTCATTTTGTGCCTTCAATATTCGGTTGCCTAAATATAGATGACTTAATTACCAATACTGTAGGAGGGAAATCATACTTATTGTAAGCCTAATCGATACTACAGATTTAGCGTCGTTTACTATGGACATTAGATATTCAAAAATGCGAGAAAGAAAAATGAAGATATGTCTATAACTGGATTTCTTTCAATAAAAACTTCATTGCAAAACTGCACTAAATTGCTTGGTGGGAGGGCCTAAGCTCATAACGTAACAACTAAAAAGGCTTCAGTCTTGCAAGTTAAATGGTTAGATATTCACCATAATGTCGAGTAACATAACAGTATAACACATTCAGATAAAAAAACATCTATCATATTAAATATACTATACTAAGAGGAGCAAGATCAATAAAGACTAAATAGATCAGATATACAGAACAAAAAACAATAAAAACACTAATGAATAATTCGGATTCGAAAATACTATCACTAATAAGTACATGAACAACAATTAAGACTCATTCGCCTCATTAAAATTTCCATATTAGAGCAATCACACACCAATACAGAAAATGGGCAACTCAAAACGCAAAGAAGAAAAATTACACGTACGGAATTGAAACACAACGATTCGACGAGAAATTGGAAACGAATTCCATAATAGCTAAAAACCCAGATCAAAAAAATCACAAAAACATGAAGAACCTAGACACACAAAACGCAAAAATAAAGCAAACCCAGATCACAAAAATCATCGAAAAACTTGAGAGAAAAGAAGAATTGACGAGAGAAGGAACATACACATGTGGAGGCAGAGAGAGATGGTAGTAGCTTCTCTCAAGAGCTCATTACAAAGAGGACATGTCATGCATGCTTCCAACTTCTCCCTCCTAGCTTTAACAATCTGACCCGCCATCTCTGTGTGCAACTCCCTCTCTCGCTCTCTCTAGGCTGAGAAATTGGTGTCTATTGAAACGGCATTCGACTCAAATAAATTGAATATATATACATTGATTATATGATATTAATTGAAATCTAAACGATTAAAAAACAAAAACAAAATACCTCACAGAAAAACAGAGGTCCGAGTGTGTTTCAGAGAGAAAGAATGACAGGGAAGCTGGCACGGTCATGGTGTGTTTCAGCGACTCGCATGAGAGAGAGAGGGCTGAGGAAACTAAGTGAGAGAGAGAGAGGAAGAGGGAGGCGACACTGATTTAGGGAGCTGGTTTGGGTAGTTTAGGGTTTAGGGATTCAATGAGAGCAGATGAGGGATTAGAGAAATTTATGTGGTTGTTCACTTTTTTTTCTTTTCTTCTAGGATTAGACCAAATTTTCATATGGCGCTTGTTTCTTTTTCATTTGGCGCCTAAAAATATAGGACCTGTCTCCGTGTTTTTTTTTTTTCATTTACTCATTAATAACGCTTCTTCATTTATGTAATATTTTTGCTGTTACATATAGTCAAAATTGTTGTAGTGACATAATAAATCTCATCATTATTTCTCTACAACATACAATTCCACAAGTCTTAATTCCTCATTACAATTCATTAAACTTTATCATAATTAATATAACAATATCTAGTAAATTTTGTGATAACTTACCTTTCAATCAACAAATGTTAATGCCATCCAAATTCACCTATAATTATAACAATAATTTTTTAAAACATTAACTAGACAATCAACAAAAAAAAAGTTTCAAAAATTATATCTCAATAAGTAATAAACTAAGAAAATAAAAACTTTTAAAATGAAAATTACACTAAAACAACCAATTTAATCTATAATCTTATGCAACAAAAAGTTTAATCAACACAATATACAATTTGCGCTATTTGAAAAATTAAATCTATTATTTATGTAATTTTCGACCAAAAATAATAATAAATAGAAAAAGGGTCAAAACAAATTCTACACTAATCTAAAATATTTCAATTAGTGTTTACTAACATTACCCAATATATTTAACTTAAGAATATACAAAAAAAAAAATACAATATATTTTCAGCCCAAAACAAAAAAAGAAATAGAAAAAATTGAAATATAACCCAAAAAAGCTCCTTAGCAATTTTCCAAACTCCTCTAACCTTGTATGAACATTTCCCATGATATTTTGAACCTATATATATATATATATAACAACCTAAATTTGTTGATTTCAATCAATTTTTTCAAACTAAAAAAATAGAAATTATGGCAAAAACTTGAAAAATACTTACCAATAACATATTCTCAAAGCTCATCTTGATGTTTAATGAAGATAATGATGAAATAGAGCTAAAAAACTTTGAGTTTACACCCCAAAAATGGAGTTTTCGGTGGTGGGGTAAGAGGGGGAGCTGAAAATGGAGAAGAGAGAGAAGAGGGAAAAAAAGAAGAAAAGAGGGGAAATGAGGAAGAGGGCACAGGCTGGGAAAAATGAGGGGCTCTATCTCGGCGGGCCCATTAGGCCGTCGAGATAGGGTATTAAAAAGGGATGATTTCATATTTATAGCTATTTTAGCTTGATTTACAAAAATATGGACATTTAACTTTTCCACTTTTATGGTATTTTGTTTGGAAGTTCATATTTATGTGAATTTCTTTCCCATAAATTTGAAAAAATATATAATTATGTCATATTTTTAATGATTGTTGTGTTTTCTTTGATTTTGAGGGAAATTTTGTTTCTTTTTTATCAATTTTTTATTTATTTTTCTTAATTTTTTTATTATTTTCCATCTTTTTTTCTTTACTTTTTTTTTCTATTTTTTCATTTATTTCCTTCCCTTTTTTTCTTCTCTTTTTTCTGCTATTTCTTTTTCCTTCATCTCTTTTTTTTTTCTTTCCATTTTTTTCCATTTTTTTTTCCTTTTTTTTTTTCATTCATCATTTGTTTTAGTAAAACTGCCACTTTATAAAAAAAAATATCATCATTGCTTGTAAAAGTGGTACTCTATTTTGTGATGTATCAGAATTTCAAAAGGCACCAGTCTAGTTGAAGCATGAAAGTTTATCTAGTGCTGGTCGCACTAAGACAAACTTGGGGGGCAAATGTGTTAACCCAAAATTGAACATAATGTGGCATATGAGGATGCATGTGTCAGTAGTAAGCATTAAAACTCCCAAGAGCTGGTCGAGATGAATGAGTTGCTTGAGTGTGCTCAATCAACATGAAAGAAGTAATTCGTCGTCCAGAGATTGAAGCTACACAAAGCTTGCTGCTCGAATTGAAAGGTGAGGTCGAAGATACAATAACCTCATAAAGTTGCTCGAAGGGAGACCTGCTCGAAGAACAAACCCTTCAACCAGAATGATATGGATTTCACGAAATATTTATGTAACTAATATTTGAATGTATTTTTTGTATTATTTTAATGTATAATCAATTGTAACAATACCATACTACACATGTAGAGCCTAGATCATTTTGTAAGGCACATGGCCCACTAAGAGACTATAAATAAAGGTCTTTCACAATCATTATTTTCATATGCGCACTTTAGATACAAAATCCCTATCGAATTGTATTCTCTCTCAGGCTTAGGAAACTCAATTGAACCTTGTTCTTCTTGATATTGAGTCTGAGATCTTCTTGTTTAATAAAAGTGCAAGTGCACATAGGTCATTATCAACTCTTGGGGTCGAATCACTATAAACTTTTAGTGTCGTTTTACTTGAATTCGACTCTTTAAATTATTGACTCAGTGTCGTTGACCAAAACGTTGGTCAACAACCCTAATAGGTGTTGGAAAAGCTTATACAGAATCTTGTTTATTTTTATGTAAATCTTATAAAACAAATTAATATGAGACATCCTAGAACATGTTTCTATAATTGAATTCAAACAGAAATAATGATAAGAACACTTACATTATACGCAATGGAATGAATAAGTCATTCCTTCAGTTTCTTTAACACTTGCACCCATTCTGTTGCATGGTATCACTAAGAAATTGAATCGATCTTCAAATTTCTTCACAGTCTTCCAAAGTATCCATGGAATTACCTAGACTAGAGTGGGAAATTCTTAACACATGAGATAGACACAAACAGAAGAAGAGTAGAAGAGAATATTGAGGCTTAGAAAATGACTTATGCTGAAGAGAGAATCTAAAACTTAGAGCATCAATAATAGATCTTCTGAAATTCTGTCAGATAGTCTTTCTAAAATTTGATTTCAACTCTCACTTAACATTCCTTTTATAGACTCAATTAGGTCATTTATTTTAATTAAAAATTAATAAAATAATATAATATCATTCTAATGGTCGAAATTCTTATGGGCTTTAGGCCCGTGAAATTTCCTATTTAATTATAAGCTCATTAGACTTAAAATCAAGGCCTGTATTATTTTCTTTTGATTTAATTAATTAAATAATTATTTAAAGCCTTTATCAAATTAATTATTTATAATTTGGACCTTGATTTAAATTTATTTATTAATTTAGACACCAATTTATCTTAATTAGTAAATTTGCCCTAAAATCTCTTTTCTTCTCTAAATTGTAAAACTCTGTGAAACTATCCGAAATTTACCTCGTCAACTTTGATAATTCTAATTGATAATTAAATCAATTAATTGAGACTATATAGATGATTTTATCCAAGGTATAGTGGGGACCATGGGCCTATGAAATCAAGCTCCAATAAGGTATCATAAATTTAACAAATAAATTTACTAACGTATTAATTCCTCGTGACTCCATTAAAGACTCAGAATTGCACTCTTGAATTCATAGAATGCTCTATGTTGAAGCGATTTTTCGCCAATAGTGTATTAAGAAATAATAAGGCAGATTTGTGCTTAATAGTAAACCGCAATGATAATAATATGAATTCACTCAAGAACACAGAACTTTTACGTACATAATATCAGTCGGGGTGGGGACCTCCCACTCGTACCTCAAAAACAAATATTAACCCCGCCAAAAGTCGATACGAGTTTGGGGGGAGCTGGAACGGAGCCAATTCGACGTAGTTCAAGAAATCCACGAAGTACTGGTCTAATGGGAGGAAAGCACCTGCCTTCAGGTGCTCATCACTCCAAGCCCCAAAGTCATATTGAAGAGGGGCGTAGCTCCACTCTCCTTCCAACGGAGGTCAGGTGAGGAGGCCATCAATTCTCATCTCGATCCCATGGCTCAACAGTATCTCGTTCACTTTCCCTTGCGACGTTATTCGGGACACGATGTGCTCGGCCTCGAAAAAGGTGTTAGGGTCGACAACAATCTCCCTCTCCACTAGTGGGCCAAAGTGAGGAATTGGAGATTTGGACGTGAACTGCTTGCCCTTATTCTTGTTTTGAGTAGAGGAGCTCGTGACATTTTTCTTTGGTGCAGCCATGATCTAGCTTGCCTAACGACAAAGCGGCCTATTAGTGGTGGCCTAAAATAATGACTAGCTACGGCGATTAAGGTACGGTGACCCAAGGTTTTGAGTGGTTTACTTTTGGTGATTCAAAATCTACACGAGCTAAGATATGTCCTAGCACCAACGCATGTTTCCACGCACAGTCTTATGCCACGCGCTATAGACTTGGAAAATTCCCTGATACTTCGGGATTCGCATGTCAGATCCGTCAGACCCACTACTTTTCTTTTGAAAGCGGTTTAATGAAAATTGCTTAAGGAATCGTGACCCTTAAGCTACCCAGAGCCAAACCTAAAAACCTCTCAACTTCTATATCCAAACAAGTATCCTGATCGATTCATCAGCAACATTTTCATTGCAAAACCCAAAAAATTTGCCCGGTTTTCAAATACCTTATTTTTAAACAAATCTAGTATCGTTCTTTTAGCCTAAACCGATCCCTATTTAAACTCAGACATGGCTAGAACACGAAATGGTACTGAACAAAAAATATTTTTCGAAGTAAAAAGAACTCATTGGAAAATAAAGAAGTGAAAGATTCAAATCAGATGAGGAAATACTTACAGTTTATATATTTGTTCGATGAGAATATTAATGCTTCTACAGGAACGAGCTTGAGAGGTTCTGAGAAACTGAAGGGCGATGAAGGCTTTTGGAAAAAAATTGATAGAAAAAGGGGATTTTGTTTCCGAAAGGAAAGTTTTTGAATGCGAAGGTGGTAAGGTTCAGGTCTGATATCCCTATTTATACGTAAGCTTTGGGAATGAATTTGGGCCATCAGATTGGGTCAGCTCGAGATCCAAAGGCCAAGATTAAATGACTCGTGCGGCGGCAAAAAGTTGACAGGACAATTGTCACAGTCCTCGAAACCCGAACAGACGCAAATTACAGACGACCACTTGTTCAATACTCGAGTAGTAGGCACGCACGATTTTACATGACAGAAGCCTAAAAGCCCCTACTGTGCATGTTAGACAATGATGGGGAACAGTTGGCAGATGAACATATGGAAAAAGCAGGTGAGTAGAACATCTAGCTAATGATAATGTGAGCAGCTCGAGTTAGGACTTGGCAGTACGGCATTCAGATAATCATCAGGTCGCCTCTTAGGATGATGATCCAGTTCGAGACATGTAGTGGCCAAATCCCCTTTAGGGCGCTCTGAACTTAATCTGAACTAAGGTTTGAATACTCTTCGATCACCATCTCTATAAAGATGTTTAGATCGTGGAAACCTGATCATGATGCATAGTGAAGGATCCCGAGAGACTCGGAGGCTCTTTATACGCTCATTAATGTTCAGGCTGTATTGCACATTTATTATCCGAGATAACATGAGTAATTTCTGTTAGGCAATCGTATCCCTGTGTAAATGGAAATTATCTTTATTAAATGTTTGCCATATTTATGCACACGGTTACCCAAACCTGTCCAGGAAATTGCACTATAAATATCAGGGATAATGGATAGGAAAGGGACGATTTTTTGTAATATAGAAACTTTGTAGAAATTGTGAGAGAGTAATAATATTGTCTCATGGACTAGGTGGATTTTAACCACTGAACAACATAAAATTGTGTGTGTGAGAAAATTTTCATATAAGTTCATTACGGTTTACAAATAAGCACTAATATCCTTCTTATTAGATTTCTAAATCTACGGTTGGCGAAAAACCGCGTCTACAAAGTTATTGAGAAGATCTGAGCTCCAATGCTTGCTTCGCAGAGTAGAAAGAAAAGCTACGCTGACCCTAAGCGTAAAGACGTGGAGTTCCAGGTAGGGGATCACGTATTTTTGCGAGTTTCACCATTGCAGGGAGTAAGAAGATTTGGGAAGAAGGGCAAGTTGAGCCCTAGATTCGTAAGACCTTTTGAGATCTTGGAGAGGATCGAGCATGTAGCCTACAAATTTTCTCTGCCCCCGTCATCATCAGGAGTTCATGATGTGTTTCACATCTCAATGCTTCAGAAGTATGTGTCAGATACGACCCATGTATTGGGATATGAGGATTTGGAGCTATAGACAGACTTGTCTTATGAGGAGCGACCAGTTCAGATCCTAGACAGAAAGGACAAGGTTTTAAGGAACAAGACAATTCCTCTAGTCAAAGTCTTATGGAGGAATAGCAAGGTCAAGGAAGCGACCTGGGAACTAGAGTTGGTTATGCGGGATCTGCATCTCGAGTCCTTTAGGTAGATTTCAAGGATGAAATTTTCAGTAGAAGGGGATAGTTGTAACGTCCCAAATTGCTAATAAGGCTTAGTGCCTTGATTAGTGTGCCAGAAGGGCATAATTGGATATATATATATATATGTGTGTGTGTGTGGAATTAATTTATTAAATGTGTGACTATGTGGCATACATGATTTATATGGTAATATGAATATATGTGCATGTTTATGTGTATTAGATATGCACGTGGGCCCGTTTTTGTTAATAATGGCATATTTGTAATTTTGACCCATTGATGGTATAAATGTAAGCATATGTGTTAAATTATTGAGAACACATTATTATGTGGATATATTTGCGGTATTCAACTCGAGGCGATCCTAGTGAGCAGATTAGCGTAATAGTCACAACGAGGTTAAATACCCGGCTCGAGGTGAGCCTAAGGGTATTTTGGGAAACTTAGCTTATATTTGGGATATACTGGGTAACGATAATTATTTGGTAATTAATTGGGCACATCGGGATTAATTGGGAATTTATAGGACCACTTGAGGATTAGTAGGAAATGTGGTAAATGGCGGGGTTGCCCTTAAAGTCAATATGAGGCTAAGGATAAGTTTAGGGGCATTTTGGTCTTTTATGTTAAGAGATAGGCTTGGGAAAGTCTTCAAGTTGTGACTAGAAACACAAAACCACTAAGGGTTCCCTCTCTCACATTTACCCTCTTTATCAATCTCTTTGGGGAAAACTTTGGTAAGTTGAAGGAGGAACACCCATTCTTTGAAGTTTGGGGCTGAGAACTGAGGAGTCAAGCTAAGAGCAAGATTGGAGTTAGCTCAGGGGTTCAAATCCTCTCTAAGGTAAGCCTTACAACTTGATTCCTCTGTAAATTTATATGACCAAGTTAAGGTTTTTGGAGTTATTAGCTTAACTTTGAATCTTGAGATTTGAGGTAGTTTTGAGCTAGTTTATAGGTCCTAAATGTTTTATATGCCGCAATAAACTTGTTTGGGGCTTTGTTTTGGGAAAAGTGAGGTTTTTGGTAGGAATTTATGAAGATTTTTTTATTGAAAACGTTGGGGATTTCTGGCTTTTGGGCTCAAGCCGCGACGCTATTCTTCAGGCACCGCGACCCATGTCTTCCAGGAGAGAGCCCCCTTGCTCTCTAACTTATATAGATCCACGGCGCCTCTGAGGAGGGTCGCGGCTCAAATAGGAAATATTGGCCAAATAGAGTTTTTAGGCTCGGAAACACAAACCTAGGTGCTCGAGAAGGATTCTACTATCCGGTTTAGTAGAATTTGAGGTCCCGGAGGCTAGTATATTATTCTGAAGCTTTTAATTAGTTTACGATTTAATGGTTATTTATTATTATGCTGTGACTAGGTTTACCGTTAAGGAACGACATTAGGGATTGTGCTCGGGACCGTCTGACACCTTCAGCTCGGGACTTGAGGCAAGAAAACTGCACCCGGGTTATGATTGAGGCTTGGACCCCTGTTAGCGAGTATGGTTATATATATGTGCGATTGTCAATATATCTATGTTTGAGAATTTCTGGATAGGCATGCTGGTTTATGCTGCACCCGTTTGTGTATTCTGCAATCTATTTGTTTGTTTATATTTGATCTAAAATTCCGGCCTAAGGGAGCCGGGGCTGACGTTAAGCGTGTGGAAGCAGCCTGGCCTAAATGAGTCAGGGTCAGCTATATAACCAGAGGACTCGGCCAAAGGGAGTCGGGCCTGAACATTACTAAGTAAATAGGAGTGTCATTTGCACTTAACTAACTATGTTGAATGCTATGATTGAATTATATGTTGAACTAAGCAGATTATTATTATTATTATTATTATTATTATTATCCCTATTCCTGCCTGGGCCCGGGATGGTGGTCCAGGCCCACTGTCTGGGCAATTGAATTTGGGCCCAGCCCAGGCCCGCTTGGCAAGGGAATGACCGGGAACGGTGGCCCAAGTGTGGGTCCAGACTCGGATGGTGTCCAGGAAAGATGATCCGGGAGACGTATAGCTAGTTGGGGTTATGGTCGAAGTGTACGCAAAATGGTCTCGGAGCCTGGTAAACGATCTGGGCCTATGATAAACGAAGAGGGACAGAGGTAAACGAACCCGGGTCAAGTCCTCCAGGTTGGCAGGAAAAGGCATCCGTGACTCTGAAGCCGCCCCATGACGCGTGGGGGCTGTCCCCACTTTTCACCTGCAGAAAAGGCCACCTCGGGATTGCACGCTGCTGGTTCAGACCTGCGCTGCCAGTACACTGACTGATTTTGTCCCCTGAATTTGCCTCGTAACTCGAAATGCCCAGACCAAAAGCCCCATTTTGTCGGGAAAAATATAGGTCTTGGGCTGTCCCAGTGGGCTTTGATCATTCTTAGTGTTTTGTATTTTTATTCATTTGTATTGGGGTTCCGACAGAGAAGCCAAGGGTATTTATATCCTTGTTGGGCCCGGGTCATGCCCGACCCAAGCCCAGTGCTCCTGCGAGCCTATAAATACAGGTGACAGAGCACTGGAGAAGGGACCTATTTTTGGCTTATATACAGTTACTCTGTTAAAACATAGAGAGAAACTACATTGTAAAAGACTTTCCAAGCTCTAATACAACTGTCTCATGGACTAAGGCTCATTAACGCCCCAACCACGTAAAAATCCTGTTTATATCTTCTAAAGTCCATATCATTAATCTCGCTTATTTTTTATTAATATAGTTTCTGAAAATCTCGGTAAACATTTTGGTGCTTTCATTGAGAGCCTGAGAAAGCTAGTGCTAACGTCAAACCCCTACTACAATGGTGAATACCAGACACACCACTTTTGACGCTACTAACCTAGAGCAGGGTAACGGAGAGCTGCTGCCTTCCTAGCCTCTTCCTCAGAATCCGCCTGAGAACGCTCCTCCTCAGACGTCTCACCTTGGCGAGTCACAAGACTATGAGGGTGGAACAGAGTACGAAGAGGAGAACGAGGAGGAATATTATGAAGAGGAGGAGAACGAGGGGGAATACCACGACGAAGCTGCGGATCCCGAGATCCCGGGAGGAGATCCCAACCAGCAGGACCTGGAGGTGACTAGACTGAGGCAGCAAGTCCTGGACCAGGAGGCCAGGATTGCTGAGCAGGCAGAGGCGCATCGGCGGATGCAAGAGTCCCTCCAGGCCCTGTAGGCATTCATAACCGTGCAGGGTCCGGCAACCAATCTCCCAGCTGGCCCGCTTCCGGGAGCGCAACAGCCCGCTCCGCAAGCCAGAGCCGGAGTCCCCGAAGACGTGAGGCCGGCCCCTCCCCAGGAACAATTTCCTGAGCCAGTCCCAAGAAACCCAGACCGGGAGAAAAAGAAGGTCGGGGGAAAGAACTGAAAGAAAGATACCCCCGTCGCGAATGTCGGGCCCCGTTCCCGGCCGCTCCCTAGGAAAGAGAAGGTGTGCCCCGTCCCAGGACAGGGCCACTCGACCAATCCGCAGGGGACGCGGACGCGGGATGCACGGCCCCGGCACGCCCCAGGGCGAGACGGACGGGAAAGGTCTTTGCATCCCAGTGCCTCGATAAACAAAAATCACCGGGAACGCCCACGTAGCGAAGAGCGTCATGCCCTTAGTTCAGGGGACGACACGTCCCGGATAGACCTACGCGATGGACTGAACGCTCGGAAAGAGCGGGCCCGTAAGGAAATGATCCTTCCCCGAGGTGGCGACCTTAGGAACAACATCAACGACAGGAGGAACGAAAGAATCCCCCTGAAGGATGGCACGGGCAGGCAGCTCATGGAGCAGCTGGCCGCTTTGAAAAAGGTCACGGACCGTTTGGTCCGCAAGCAGGAAGGAGCAGATACTAACTCCGATGAAGAGGACAAAGAGCCCTGTGCGAGGCACATCCTGGACGCTGTGCTCCCCAAGGGGTTCAAGATGTCGAGCCTCACCACCTATATCGGAAACACCAACCCTAGGGATCATCTGTCCCGGTACAACCGGCTTATGACCATGGCCCACGTTAGTGATGACGGCAAGTGCCTCTGTTTTTCGATCACTCTAGGTGGTCCTGCCGAGGAGTGGTGGAAGAGACTTAAGCTGGGATCCATCCAATCCTGGTCAGGGTTGCAGTCGGCGTTTCGCAAGCCATTCGTGGCCGCCATGAGGATGGATATGCAAATCAGCGCCCTCGCCAATATTAAACAGCTCCCCACGGAGACACTGAAGGCCTACATCCAGCGTTTCACTGAAGAAGCCTCCAAGACTAAGGTGGACGATGGGCAGCGCCTGGTGGTATTGCAGTCCGGGATCCGGGCCGAGTCCCCTCTCTGGGATGACATGCAGCATACCAAGGTGGCTACCCTGGAAGAATTCATAAGGAGGGCCCAGATCCAGGCTTTCGGATGGCCTCCAGCGCCACAGCCCGGTGCCCAGGCGTTCCCGGGGTACGGGGTGTAGTTCCCAGCGCAGTCCTACGTCACGCCCCTGATCGCCCCGGGATCGGCCGTTGCGCCTGGGGTTACCTACACCCCTACGATGTACGATCCTGCTTCTTCAGGGTATGCCCCAGTCCAGTCCGCCCACTTTTCCGGATATGGAGCTGCGCCAGCGGGTCACAGCGTCGCCCCTGTCAGGGCCCAGCAGTCGCAGGCGGGAGTAACGGAGGCAAGCGTGAACCCCTCCCAGGGGAAGAGATCTGGCAAAGGCCAAAATCGGTCTATGCCGGCTAAGACAGGAAAAAGGGGCTACGAGCCCCAATATTCAGAATACACCAATCTAGTGGACACCAGGGAGAACATCTTCCTGGCCACAGAAAGGGCGGTTCACTACCGGAAGCCTAGCCCCATGTTCAAAGGGGGGAGAAATCTGACGAATACCAACAAACGGTACGCCTACTATAAGGATGTGGGCCACGCGACCGAAGAGTGCCGGCAGCTCAAGGATGAGATTGAGAATCTCATCAAGCTAGGGCATCTCCACCAGTGGGTCCGGATGCCCGTGGGTGTCCCGGGCCTGTCAGCAGGTCCTAGACAACCCACGATCCAGGGTGCGCCCAGGGCATATCCGCCTCCAGGAGGGTATGCGCAGGGTCTAACGGCGCAAACCCCTCAGGGGGCCCCCGTCGTGCAAGCACCTGGCCCTGGAATGCCTTATCCATTCGGGACAGCACCCCCTCGCGTGGACGGACATGTGGCCACCATCTAGGGTGGACCTCACCTGGGAGGGCCGTCCAGGAACGATCAAAAGCGCTACCTAACCGAGCTCGACCACAATCAGGAGGTGTGCACCCTGGTCCAGGCCCCGGCTCAACGCCTGAAATTGATGAACCTCCATATCACCTTCACGGAGGACGACGCCCGCAACGTCCATTTCCCGCACCATGACCCGCTGGTCATAGACGCGCAGATCACCAACAAGTTGGTGTCCCGTGTGGTGGTAGATGACGGGAGCTCCGTCAACATCTTGCTCAAGCCCGCCTTCACCGCGATTGGCTTGACTGAAGCGGATCTGGCATCGTGCCAACCCAGATCTACGGCTTCAACGGAGACGCGTTACTCCCCATGGGGAAGATCCAGTTGCCCGTAACATTGGGGAGTGAGTTGCAGCACTCGTTCAAGTTCTGCACCTTCGTAGTGGTGGATTGCCCCACTGCTTACAATGTCATTTTCGGCCGGCCCGCATTATCGAGTTCGGGGCTATCGCCTCCATCCGTCATCTTTGCATGAAGTTCCCTTGCGACAACAGAGGGGTGGGGACTGTTCAAGGAGATCAGAAGAGCGCCCAGAAGTGCTACTGCGTGTCCGCCCGACCAATATACATGGTCCGGGACGAGCCCTTTGAGGAATTTATCGACCCAGTTCCTCCCCCACCTACTAAGAGAGTGATCCAGGAAGAAGATGAACTGGACCCGAGGATAGGAGACGACCGCGTCTTGGATCCCATGGACGAGATTGAGGAGGTGTGCATTAGCGACACCGATCCGGCCAGGGTCATCCAAGTCGGGAAAAATCTGCCGGCAGATGTCCAGGCCGCCATAATCGCCCAAGTTAAGGAGAACCAGGATATTCTGGCTTGGTCTCACTCGGATATGACAGGGATCGACCGCAACATCATCTTCCACGCGTTGAGTATCGACCTGAACGCGACCTCGGTCCGCCAAAAACGCAGGCCCTTGGGAACGGAGAGGGCCGAGGCCCTCAAGCTAGAAGTAGAGAAGCTGTCATCAATCAACTTCATACGTGAGGCTGTATACCCTGTGTGGCTGGCCAACCCCGTTCTGGTGCCGAAACCGAACGGAGCGTGGAGAACGTGCATCGATTTCACGGATCTCAACAAGGCTTGTCCGAAGGATTGTTTCCCGCTTCCCCGGATCGACCAAATGGTGGATGCGACATCCGGGTACGAGATCTTAAGCTTCATGGACGCTTACTCCAGCTACAATTAGATTTCCATGCATGTGGCAGATCAGGAGCACACCAGTTTCCAAACCGACAAGGGAATATACTGCTACATCGTCATGCCCTTCAGACTAAAAAACGTCGGGGCAACCTATCAAAGGCTTGTCAATCGAATATTTCGGGCCCAGCTGGGGCGAAACATGGAAGTCTATATCGACGATATGCTGGTCAAGTCCAAGACATCCGGGAAGCATTCGGACAACCTGGTCGAAGCTTTCGCAGTCATTCAGAAGTACGGGATGAAGCTAAATCCCAAGAAATGCACTTTCGGCGTGGCCTCCGGGAAGTTCCTGGGCTTCATAGTGAGCTTCCGGGGAATAGAAGCCAATCCGAAAAAGATCAAGGCACCTGTTGATATGCCCTCTCCTCGGAAGCATAAGGACATGCAAAGTCTGACCGGGCGGATAGCCGCCTTAAGCCGTTTCATCTCCAAAGCCATGGACAAGTGCATCCCGTTCTTCAACGTCCTTTGAGGAAGCCAACAGTTTGAATGGTCAGTCGAATGCGAAGAAGCTTTTCGAAAGCTGAAAGAGCACCTGGCCCAAGCGCCGATCCTGGCAAAGCCGGTGGACGTGATCAGCGCCGCATTGGTACGGGAGAAGGAAAGGACCCAGCTCCCGGTATACTACATGAGTAAATGATTATTGGGCACTGAGTCTCGATATCCGTTAATAGAAAAGCTGACTTTTTGCTTGCTAATGGAGTCTCGAAAACTCCGGCCTTACTTCCAGGCCCACGCCATAAAAGTCCTGACCGCCCACCCCCTGCGACAAGTGTTACAGAAGCCCGAGTCGTCGGGAAGACTCCTAAAGTGGGTCATGGAACTAAGTCAGTTTGATATAGCCTACATTCCTAGGGTATCCATCAAGGGGCAAGCCCTAACCGACTTCATCGTGGAGTGTTCTGGGATATCCCAGGAAGGTGATCCCGTGGCCCCCGCGGTGCCCGTGTGGAAGGTGTTCGTGGACGCGGCCTCAAATGAGAATGGGGTTGGGGCCGGGATCATCTTGGTATCACCCCAGGGACACCAGTTGCAAAACACCATGCATTTCCAATTCAAGACATCGAACAACAAAGCTGAGCATGAAGCCGTGCTGGCCGGGCTGCGCCTGGCCCGGGAAGTAGGGGCCACGAACCTGGAGATCTACAACGATTCCCAGCTGGTTGTTAGGCAAGTCTCGGGGGAATATCAAACCAAAGGAGAGAGAATGGCGGCTTATGTGACTCAGATGAGAGCGATGCTACAGGCGTTCAAAAAGCACTCCATCCGCCAGATCCCAAGAGAGCAAAATGTGTTCGAGGATACACTAGCAAAGCTGGCCACCGACGCCGAAGCAGAGCTGGCCGGACTAGTCCCTGTTAACCATCTCCCCATCCCAAGCATCCGAGCCCCCGCGGTCTACGCCATTGACCACTCAACGTCTTGGATGGGACCTCTTATCCGCTATCTGACAACCGGTGAGGTGCTCGCAAACAGGTTCGCGGCCAGGAAGCTTCAGTACCAGGTCCATAGATATGTCATGATGGACGGGAAGCTCTATCGCCGGGGGTTGTCCATGCCTTACCTCAGGTGCGTGTCCGGGACAAAACTAAGTGCCATCATGCACGAAGGCTTCTGCGGCGATCATACATTCGGTCCCAGTCTTTCCAAAAAGATCCTGCGCCAAGGATATTTCTGGGCGACCATGAAGAAAGATTGTATCGATTACGTCCGTAAGTAAGAACAGTGCCAAAGATACGCGAAGGTCCCGTAGGCCCCGCCGACAGAGATAACCTTAATGACTAGCCCATGGCCTTTCACGGTGTGGGGGATCGATCTGGTAGGATCACTCCCGACTGGGAAAGGAGGAGTGAAATACGCCATCGTGGCCGTGGACTACTATACCAAGTGGGTTGAGGCGGAGCCCATGAACACGATCACTTTGAAGAAGGCCCTGGATTTCGTCGTCAACAATATAATGTGCCGATACGGCCTCCCCTACAAAATTGTATCCGATAATGGGAAGCAGTTCGACAGCGTCCACTTCACAGATTTTTGTGAGAGACATGGCATCGTCAAAAGCTTCTCCGCGGTCGCCAGGCCCCAAGCAAACGGGCAGGCAGAAGCCGTCAACAAAATCTTGAAAGGGACGCTAAAGAAAAAACTCCAGGCCTGCAAGAGCAAATGGCCCGAAGAACTGCCCCGCGTGTTGTGGGCTTATCGGACCACCGAGAGGACATCCACCAGGCACACTCCTTACTCCATGGTCTATGGATGCGAAGCCGTCCATCAAAACGACCATCCCATCTCACCGAAGAGACACGTATGATCCCGCCTAGAACCACGCTTTACTCCAGGAATCACTTGATCTCATCGAGGAGATCCAGGAGGAGTTGCAAGTGCAGCTGAAGATGTACCAAGGCAAGATCGCACGGCATTTCAACTCAAAAGTAAAAAGCCGAAGGTTTGGAACCGGCGACTTAGTCCTGTGAAGAGTCTTCCCTCCTACTCAAGATCCGGGAGTAGGGGTTCTGGGCCCGAATTGGGAGGGGTCGTACGAGATCCAACATGAAGTGTGCCCCGGGACGTACCGCTTAAAGAGGCTCGATGGCTCGGAAGTCCCAAGAGCCTGGAACGCGGAACATCTCCGTAAATACTATCAGTAGTCAGGAGAACATGTTCCAATTTTGTATTTTCGTTGTAAATAATGTACGCCTCAGGGCGATCCCTTGAATAATGAAAATGGCGTGTGCAAAACGCCATAAAGAAGCGTTATCAATCAATGAGAATCTTACTCAAGTGACCCCATACCAGTCTCCGCTCACTTGTGGGGGGTATCCCGGGTATGAGTAAATACCAGGTGGGGCGCAAGCCTTAGGCTAGTCCCGGCCCAGATCGACAATGTCCGGGGGATACAAACCCCGTGGGACCAAGCCTCAGGCTGGTCCCACCCCGGACAAGTAATGCCCGGGGGATACAAACCCCGTGGAACCAAGCCTCAAGCTGGTCCTACCCCAGACGAGTGATGTCTGGGGGTATAAATTAAGAGGACCAAGGCTCAGGCTGGTCCCACCCCGGACGAGCGATGTCCGGGGGTATAAATTAAGAGGACCGAGCCTCAGGCTGGTCCCACCCTGAACGAACGATGTTCGGGGGTATAAATTAAGAGGACCGAGCCTCAAGCTGGTCCCCTCCCGAACGAACGATGTCCGGGGGTATAAGTTAAGAGGATCGAGCCTCAGGTTGGTCCCATCCTGGACGAACGATGTCTGGGAGTATAAATTAAGAGGACCGAGCCTCAGGCTGGTCCCACCCTGGACGAGCGATGTTCGGAGGTATAAATTAAGAGGACCAAGCCTCAGGCTGGTCCCATCCCAGACGAACGATGTCCAGGGGTATAAATTAAGAGGACCGAGCCTCAGGCTGGTCCCACCCCGGACGAGCGATTTTCGGGGGTATAAATTAAGAGGACCGAGCCTCAGGCTGGTCCCACCCTGAAAGAACGATGTCCGGGGGTATAAATTAAGAGGACCGAGCCTCGGGCTGGTCCCATCTCGGACGAACGATGTCCGGGGGTATAAATTAAGAGGACCGAGCCTCAGGCTGGTCCCATCCCGGACGAACGATGTCCGGGGGTATAAATTAAGAGGACCGAGCCTCAGGCTGGTCCCATCCCGGACGAACGATGTCCGGGGGTATAAATTAAGAGGACTAAGCCTCAGGCTGGTCCCAGCCCGGACGAACGATGTCCGGGAGTATAAATTAAGAGGACCGAGCCTCAGGCTGGCCCCACCCTGGACGAGTGATGTCCGGGGGTATAAATTAAGAGGACCAAGCCTCAGGCTGGTCCCATCCCAGACGAACGATGTTCGGGGGTATAAATTAAGAGGACCGAGCCTCAGGCTTGTCCCACCCCGGACGAGCGATGTCCGGGGGTATAAATTAAGAGGACCAAGCCTCAGGCTGATCCCATCCCGGACGAACGATGTCCGGGGGTATAAATTAAGAGGACCAAGCCTCAGGCTGGTCCCACCCCAGACGAACAATGTCCGGGGTTATAGTGCTTCCGGTATGCCCCCGAGCAAGGCCGTGGCCCGCGATTAGCAGAGTAAGGGAACCAAGTTTCACGGTAAACCCTCTGAACCCTGTTGGCCCAGGCCATCAGGTTTTCGAAGTTAAAAATTAGGCGGGTAGGACTGAGACAATTTGACAAGCTAAAGTCATAATTGGTCTAGTCCAGGCCGTTGGAACCGGGACCAAACCCTCAGAATTAGTCATGCACGGTGATAAAAGGAAATTTCTAAGGGATAACAGAAATAAGATAAACCAGAGGAAGCAATAAAAATTGTCTTGAACGCGTACGTGTCTGAAAAAGTTATTACAAAATTATAAAAAAAAGAGGCAAGGTGAAGATCCGGGCCTAGGCTTCATCCTCCAGAAGCTCCGCGTCTTCCTTCTCCTTGGCCTCGAATTCAGCCTTCTTCGAGTCCGGGTCGGGAAAGATCAGGAGGTTCATGCTTTTATCCTTGCGCCAAGCCATGTAGATGGCCTCCTCAAAGGTGACGTGCAGCAAGTCGTCCGCCCGCTCCTTTTCGCGGCGGGCCTCCTCATGCGCCATCATCTCCTCATGAAGAGAGTCGTCCTGCACGCGGACATGGGTCTCCAAGTTTTGGATCTTCTCCCCGTCCCGGACAGACTGAGCCGCAGCCGCCTCCAGAAGGGCTGCCCTCTCGTTGGCCTCGGTTTCTTTCCGAGACAAGACCTCTTCAAGCCCGGCCTTAACTCGGTCGAACTCTGCGCGGTCCGCGTCGGCCTGAGCAACCACTTTGCTCAAGGTCTCCCGAGCCGTAGCCGTCTCCCTGGCCAGGGCCTCCATAGTGGCCTCCTTTTGATTCACGGGTGCCTCCAGCTCCAGCTGGAGCGTCTCCATCTTCATGGCCGCCTCGGCCACCAAGTCAGCATTCCGGTGGGACAGCAGAGCGTCCTGGAACAAAGCAAAGTTAGAAGAATCCTTACAAACGAATAAAAAGGGGGAAGAAAAAAAAAAACACGAAGTAAACTTACAGTGGTGGCCTGATGGCGGAGGGCCTGGGAGATGAACAACATGTCCGGGTTGGCGATGGTGGCATACCGTTTGAGTTGGAGGTTAGACATGGTGTTCCCCACCTGGTCCAACAAGTCTGCCGCAAAAGGGGCCGTGTCCTGCCCCAGCTTAGGGCGAAAGCCCGTCTCGGCAGCTGGCCGATCCACGATCGGCTGGGGTACGCTAATAGCCACCGGGCGCTCAGTGAACTCAATCTGATGACGAATCATCAGGGCCTTGTACGTCTCATCTCTCCAGTCCCGGCCACTCTCCCAAGTCCGGGAAATTAGCCGGGACTACTCGTCCCGCAATACGACTTCCCCCTCCTCGGGTAGTGCCGGATGTATGGGGAGGGCCGGTAATGCAGGAATCTCCTTCGCGGCGAGGCAGCTTTCCCCGTGCGACTCACCGGCTGAGCCAGCCCGCCTCGTCCGGGGCCTCTTGTTCTCGGTGCCGGCCTCCGCCGCGCCCAAGTCCAAGGCCCTCTTCCCGGAACTCCGGCTTACCACGGGTTCCGGCTCCAAATCGATCACCGGGGGTTGGGTAAGGCCAGGGACGACAGCCAGGTCCACGACCATGACAGGGACCGCGGCAATTGCACCCTCGTTGGGTTGAGGATCTGCCCCTAGTGTCTCCTTGTTGCGGGAGGGGTCCGGGCCCGGCGCCTCTGGTTTTTTCTTGGCAGCCCTTTTTGCCGCGACCTTGGCCGCCATCGCAGCCCGGGCTTCGTGGAGTTACCTCATCTCGTCTGAGTCTCCTGCAACAAACGCAAATAAAAAAGAGTTAGTACGATTAAACAGGAAAATTGAAGTCAAAACTAAGAGTGACCCGGGACGAACCCTTCTCTAAGCTTCGGGCGTGACTCAACTCATCTAACGTGAAAAAGTAGACTCGATCCCCCATGCCGTCCAGGTTCAAGAAATTCCCATACTGAAGGAACCCGGATGAGAATATGAGAACTTCTGAGCCTACAGGGACGGGAGACGAAGGTCTCATCTCCCCGTCAGCCTCGAACGCGGGGCCTCGAAGTGCTAGCCTATCCCTAGCTAAGTCCCCAACTTGGGGAGCATAAGTTAAGATCAAAGGTGAGTTACCTCGCCCTGATATGCTAGCCCCGGGGGTACCCGTGTTCGGTAAGGCCTCCTCGAAGAGGGCTTCCAGCTCCTCTGAAGCGACCGCCTCCGTCTGGGCCAAGCCCCTCTTCCACTTGGCCGCGTCCGCTCGCGCCGCAGTCTCCACTTCCACGATATGCTCCAGGGCCTGCTGCTCCCTTATGATGGCATTCTTCTCGCACTGAATTCCCCGAAGGCTCGGGACAATGATAGTCTGGTGGGCCGTGAGCATCCCGACCAGTCGGAGGTTGTCCGTATTGACGTAGCCTCCTACATCCAATTCTTCTGCGCTCAGCCCGGAGTAAAGCCTCCTCTAGTCCAAGATGAACTGGGTGAGAGGAGTCTGGGCAAAAGGTCCTGCCACCCGAAGTAACACGATGAGAAACGAAAAAAAGAAAGAAAAAGAAAAACCGGCTAGCTAAGGGTCGGGGAAGCACTTACCCACTCGCTGGAAGTCCAGCAGCAGCGTGGGGTTCTTCTCCACGAGGAACCTGGACGTCATGAACCAGTAATGCCGGACGTTCGGGGGATGCTTCTAGGAGCTTGTGGGAGCGGGGTAGCTACCACGCGGCTTCAGCCTATAGAAGCCATCCAAGGTCTTGTCCTTGGCATTGACTTGTGGTTCCATCTTGTAGAAGTACAAGATTTCCGCGGGGGTCGGCTCCGTGATCTCCTTCGCGGCGCAGAAGACACGCCATCCCGCAAGTACTCGGTAGGCTTGAGGCAGAAGCTGGAAGGGTGTGATTCCCACGTATGTCAGGAACCGCACGAAGTAGTCGTGAAGCGGGAGTGTGGCACCCGCACTAATGTGGCCAGCACTCCAGGCCCCGAATCCTTCCACGGAAGTATGCGCTCGCTCCTATATCCTGGCCAGGCGGTTGTGGAAGAGTCGGGGAGTGGATTCTATGCCCAGGCGCTTCTCCAGGACGTACATCATCTGGTAGTTCCGGAACAGATTCGGCACCGTGTCCATCTCCCACCTGTTGCCTTTGGGGGTCCGGGACCCGAGAAAGGCGACGGGGGCTGTAACGACCCAAATTCACTAATAAGGCTTAAGGGCCTTGATTAGTGTGCCGGGAGGGCATGATGGGAATCATGTGTGATTATTATGATTAAGATGTATGATTATGATTTTAAGCATGTTAAATGACTATGTGAATTATATTATGTGATAATAATGATATGTGAATTGTATTGTGTGGGTGCTGTGAAACAAACGTGATGCACGTGCCAAGACGGTCCTAGGAAACTAGATAATGGTAACTGGTGGTTTGGTAACCTGCGTAACTATTAGTAACCTTAGAGAGTAACAAGTTTTAAGGGGAAAGTGGTAGAATTGCAAAACTGGTGAAAAGACAAGTATGGCCTTGAGGTTAAGTTTGGAAGGGGTATTAGTGGAAGGGTAGAGTAGACATTTTGGTAGGATGGATGATTATCAGCTAAAGAGGGAATATCATATACGTATAACACTTTGGGAGTTGGTTATGCTGAATTGAGGAGACCTAGAATTAGAGCAAAAAGGAGATAGAAAGGAGAAGCAGAAATCTAAACTCTTGGAAGGAGAATCAAGGGATGTTTGAAGTTATCAACCAAGCTTAGGCCAAGAAAACTCAGAGGTAAGATTTTGATTATGCTATATCCAAGTTTTAAGTCTGAATTTTAGTTAAGGAAGGTGAATTGAGATAAGTTGGTGGCTGGTTTTATGTAATTTCAGAATTGGGAACCAAGGGGGAAGGAGGTCAAGAGCTAGAGGTTGAACCTATCACTTAAGGTAAGGTCTCTGTATGTTTATTAGGTTTGTTTTGTTAAGGTATAGGGAGTTTGAAGTGTGGATTGTGCTTGAGTTCAAGCAGTTCATAATTTCTCTGGTTTGAGTTGTCAAGTGGGAAATTCAAGAGTGAATTTTAGGATTGAAGGTGTGAGTGAGCTTGGGCATGATGTCTTTGGGTTGTTGTGAGGTTTGTTAGAGGTTTAGAGTTGGTTTTGGGGCTTAGGATAGAGTTTGGGGTGATTTGGTGAGGTTGGGGCTCGGGAAAAATGCGAAGGAAAACCCAGAAATCTGGGTCTGCGATGGTGTGCCGCGGCACGGCTTTTGCTTGCCGCGGCCTAGGGGTCTCTGGAGGTGGGTGCCGCGGCACAAGGAATGTGGTGCTGCGGCACAAGACAAATTTCAGGGAGTTAAATTTTGCAATTTTAGGTCTTTACTCTGGGGGTTCGGGGGATGCCTCCGGGGTGTTATTCTAAGGTTTTGGGGGTTCCGACAGTGTGGATTAGGTACCGGGAAGGTAGTCTTGGATTGGTTAATGACAAAGAATATTATATTTGTGTTTTGATTAGGAATTTGGAGAGGCTCGAGGTAGAGGACCGTGCTTGTGGCTACGTGGCATCGGAAATCAGTAAATTGAAAGGTAAGAACACTGCACCCGAATGTATGAATGTGATGGGACTAAGTGCTCCCGAGATTTGTTTTGTGTCATCGTTGGTTTTACGCCAAGGGACACGTGTAAGCGGTCTAAGAGTACCGTTCATGAATTTAGCGCATGGGACGCGAATTGGCCACTGGGAGCCAGAAACGAAAGGATAACAGAGGGAGCGGCTAGTGAGCACTAGCTCTGGTTATCATTTGTGCATTGTGTTATATGAGCTGATATGCTTTGTATATGAAATACTTGACTATTGATATGCTTTGTAAATGAAATACCTGACTATTGATATGCTTGAAGTTTATGAGATGCCATATGTGAGATTGTCTTGACAGCTAAATGTGCATGTTCTATTGTTGATATGTGTTCTTGCTGGGCCTTGGCTCACGGGTGCTACGTGGTGCAGGTAAGGGCAAGAGCAAGCTGGACCAGTCCTGAGATGGAGAGCTCCGAAGTGAAATGTACATAGCCAGCCGTTCGATCACCACGATCGAGGAGTGTGTCAGGACGGAGATCACCTAACTGCTCATTTTGCCTTAGTATGGCTGTTAATGTATATAAACTTTGTAACTTTTGTAGTATGGCTTTTAAACTGTCATTTTTGGGATCCCATGTACATAAACAATGTTTAGCAATGAAAATGTATCTTTTGAGACCAAAACGTTTTTAACCCTAGTTCCTCTACTATTTCAATAACACGTTTTTACTTTAATGACTTGATTAGCGAGTCTGGCACTTTATAAACACACAATGTAGCGGTCCTGGCTATCCAGGGCGTTACAGGGGCCCTGTTGACTTCCTCCTCCGAATGAAGGGTGACGCCCGACGTCATGGCTGATGATTTGGGAGCAAAGAAAAGAAACCAAGCAGTCAATACCAAAACCCAAGAAAGTCGGCTAAGGTACGGGGGGCCAACTACGGACTGCTTGGAGTCCCCTCTGGATTAGGTCCGGGTTCACCAGAGAGCCACGAGACCCAGATCGGGAATGAAAAATGGGCTACTAAATAGGCTCCACCGTCTGTCCAGGAAGCATCTGGACCCAGAGCAACCCGGACCAGGCGGCCTTCCTAGCACTATTCCTAAGTGTAAGCAAGTTCTAGCAGCCTAAGCATATGAACAACAAGACATCCTACGTTCATGTATTTACCAAGAAGAAAGACAGAAAGGCTTACTATGAATAGCTGGCCGTGAAAGATGGTGGACGTCCAACGGTAAGGACGACAGAATCTCGTTCTTGAACTGGTGAAGGAGGTTCAGCAACTCGTCGATAGGATAGGCCCAGGACGTGCG
Source organism: Humulus lupulus (assembly GCF_963169125.1). Classification (NCBI taxonomy): domain Eukaryota; kingdom Viridiplantae; phylum Streptophyta; class Magnoliopsida; order Rosales; family Cannabaceae; genus Humulus; species Humulus lupulus. The sequence goes on from NC_084794.1 coordinate 126,165,719, forward strand.
CTTAGGCGGAGATGCAGACACTGGGACTATTGGAAAAAGGCGACGGCGCAGGGTGAGCCGGCGGTGAAAGATGTCGTCGGCGAGATCAGACATAAACAGATCCTCAGTTCTTAAAATGGCTCGAGAGTGTAAAAGTTTCAAATGAATGTCTGAGAAGTATTTATAGAGACCCAAATCCTGGTCTCTGATCCAGCGGATAGAAATTCCCCCATCGGACGGTCCAAGATCGTGCAGGGGCATTAATGAGCACTCGAGAGCTGGATCCTCACCATTTCAATCCAACGTCCCAGGAGAGGGGAATTTCAAAGGTCGCCCCCTCCTACGGTCCACCTCAGCGCAGAAGCATTAATGAAGGACCCCCATGCGGATGGGATGCTTCGGAATTCGTGCTGACGCACTAGCCTAGGCCTAGCGACCCTTGAGGTGGTTAGGTGACCTTTTGAGGTAAAGTGCCATCATTGCAGCAGTTTCTTGGCGACACGTGTATCCCTCACCACGAAACGGGACTTCAGTAAACGGACCCGGACATTGGTAAATGGTCCGGGCTCCGCGTGCGCCCAGCGTCACCGCCCCTCACCGCGGACCCACGATTCTAAGCAGGAACTGGGAAGGCAACCGTGGAGTGTCCGGGGAGCAAGGCAAGCCTCCACCTCGCGGACCCAGGCGAAGGCTTGGGGGGTAAATGTTATCCCCATTTCCTGCCTGGGCCCGGGACGGTGGTCCAGGCCCACTGTCTGGGCAATTGGATTTGGGCCCAGCCCAGGCCCGCTTGGCAGGGGAATGACCGGGAACGGCAGCCTAAGTGTGGGTCCAAACTCGGATGGTGTCCAGGAAAGATGATTTGGGAGACGTATAGCTAGTTGGGGTTACGATCGAAGTGTACGCAAAATGGTCCCGGAGCTTGGTAAACGATCCGGGCCTACGATAAACAAAGAGGGACAGAGGTAAACGAACCCGGGTCAAGTCCTCCAGGTTGGCAGGAAAAGGCATCCGTGACCGTGAAGCCGCCCCATGACGCGTGGGGGCTGTCCCCACTTTTCACTTGCGGAAAAGGCCACCTCGGGATTGCACGCCGCTGGTTCAAACCTGTGCTGCCAGTACACTGACTGATTTTGTCCCCTGAATCTGCCTCGTAACTCGGAATGCCCAGACCAAAAGCCCCATTTTGTCGGGCGAAATATAGGTCTTGGGCTGTCCCAGTGGGCTTTGATCATTCTTAGTCTTTTGTATTTTTATCCATTTTTATTGGGCTTTCGACAGAGAAGCCAAGGGTATTTATATCCTTGTTGGGCCCGGGTCATGCCCGGCCCAAGCCCAGTGCTCCGGGAAGCCTATAAATACAGGTGACAAAGCACTGGAGAAGGGACCTCTTTTTGGCTTATATACAATTACTCTGTTAAGACATATAGAGAAACTCCATTGTAAAAGACTTTCCAAGCTCTAATACACCTGTCTCGTGGACTAAGGCTCATTAACACCCCAACCACGTAAAAATCTTGTTTATATCTTCTAAAGTCCATATCATTAATCTCGCTTATTTTTTATTAATATAGTTTCCGAAAATCTCGGTAAACAATTATTATTATTATTATTGCCTAGCTTATTGTGTATGATCTGTTGTTATTGAACTAAACAATAGTGTACGGTTTATACATTGTTGTTCGTTTGTATTTGTGAATTAAGTTTTTTTGCTGAGCCTTGGCTCACGGGTGCTATGTGGTGCAAGTAAGGGATAGGGAAAGCTGGACCAGCTATGAGTTGGAGAGCTTTAGGGGCAGCGTATACATTTGCAGCTGCTCGACCACCACGGCCGAGGAATCAATAGGGAGTAGAGCCGAACTTGATTTTTCCGCTTAGGCAGGCTTAAGTTGTATTTATTTTTAGAGTTGTAAATGCCTTGTAAAAACTTATTTTTTGGATCCTATGTATAGACTCAAACCTTTTAATAAAAACAGTTGTTTCTACGATTACAATCTTTTAACCCTAATCTGTTAAGTAACCTTAGTAACATGTTTATGTCCAAATGACTTGATTAACAAGTCCAACACTATTTTAAATACACAGTGTAATGGTCTTGGCTATCCAGGACATTACAACACTGCACAGAGGTGCCCTCTCCAGTAGGGTCAGCTGCACGGTAATCTCCATGATCATCACGTCTCTCTGATTCATTGTCGCACATAGAACGAGTTACCACCATGTTGATTTTCGTGTCAAATATTCTCTGACAAATTTCAAGCCTAATATGCTCTTAATGAAAGCATCAATCTGTTGACGCAGGTTTTCGCCAACAGGGGATTAAGAAATCCAATTAGAGATGTTAAACTTATAAATAAATCGTAAATATAAACTCACCAACTTTTAACGTGGTTCTGTGGTTAAAATCCACCTATTCCACGAGTCACTCTTATTCTTGTTTAGGAACTCTTGAAGATATTGTTCATGACAATTTCATCAGAGTTTTGGGATACAATATGTCGGTCCCTTTTACTATCAATTCCCCTTATATATATAGGGAATTGTGGTGAACAATATTGGGAAACCGTACAATAAATGGTAACTTACAGAATATGGTAACTTTCCAAATAAATGGATACATAAATTCCCTAATTAAATCTATTTTCGTTATATTGATCCTTACATATATAACGATTACATGCATTTATTGCACATATTGGAAATCTAAGTCTACTGGGATTCTTCCATACGCGGGTCCTTGAACCCCCACAAGCTAGATGCAACTCTCGAACTGGATGTGATTGGAGTAGGATGGCTTGACTTAGATAATGCTTGGACTTGATGATAGCGATCTGGACATTGGACACCTCGATCTCTGTCATTGACATTTGAGACGATCAGGAGGATTCTGGGCTGTCCCAAGCTTAGTGACATAGCCCTAAGCTGTTTGATCTAGAGTTAACCAAATATACTCGAAGTCTTGTAATCTTTAATTATTATGTGTCAGTTGTACCCCGAGCAAGAAAATTGAGATCATACTTTTAGGGTACAACATATCCAAAAAATCTTTTGTATTAAGAGCATTGCCAAAATGCTCCCTGAAAACCCCATAGAAGCTTGATACCTCCAAGTTTTTATCATCCTAATGCAAGTGACTCATAGATTAGGGTTTATTCATAACCTGAACCGCGTAAATCTTTGCGTCTATAATCTAATGTCTTTAAACTTTATTTTGATTAGTTGATAGCGAAAAAGCTAGTAAAAAAAATCCATAAAATTTAAAAATTCTTAGAAAAAAGCTACAAAATAAGTTTTTTGAAAAAAAAGTTAATATTTTTGTAAACCTGTTAAAAAAAAGCCGTAAAATATGTAATTTCTTCTAATAAAAATAACCAATGGCGGGTCCATTATGCTCATCGAGATGAAGCAATTTTTTTTTTAAACGGCCACCAATCTCGGCAACTCATTTGATGCTCGCTGAGATTGTTATCTATCTCAGTGGACACTTACTGGCTCACCGAGATTGATATGGCGAAATAGCCCAATATTTTAGTAGTGTTTATCTCCGACCAATTACTAAACTGACTAAACAGTTTTTTTTCTACGTGTTACTTTTCTCAAGAAAACATTTATTACTCCCATTCCACTTTCTCTACTTCACTTCCTATTATAATCAATAGAGGTTAATGAACAAAATGGACCATTGGTTCACAATACTTGATAGCTCCTCAGATTTTTTGCCTCTTAGTTTCGAAGGCTGCTCCATTATTGAGCATCAATCTCCACTTTTTGTTACGTGTTATATTAATATATTTTATATTGTATCAATTTTTTTTATTAAGATAAATATTGCATCAAGTTTAAGTTTAGTATATAATTATTATAGTATATATACAATGTCTAAAATATGAACATAAAAAAAAACTAGAAAATAACAAAAACGACAAATTAGTTATTACTAAACTAAAATAGCAATATGTATATATTAAATAAAGTTATATTTTTTTTTTTGGGTATGCCTCGTAAATGTTTAGTTGATTTTAAGTTATTTTATATAATTGATTTTAGGTTTATGTTTAATTATTCTTACACATATTTTTAGTTTATTTTTTACACACCTTATAATACAGTGATAACTTTCTTAATATTGCATTTTAGTTTATTTTGGATTGATCTAGTGTTGATATTTAGTTAATTTATAGTTGTTTTTTCAACACTGATATTATTGTAAGGTTGACATCTAGTTAATTTTAAGTTATTTTTTTGACACTGTATTTTTATAAATTAAAAGCTTTAAAAATAGTGTTTTTGAAAAGTTTACTTAATAAAATTGAAAAAAAATAAGTGTCATAAAACTGTAATATATATATATAAAATGTGTATTTATAAAAAAAATCTTATTATTATTTAAATTTGACAATGAAATAAAATAAAATAAGATTCTTTCGTGTATCTAAAAGCAAATTAGAATTTAGAGGCATCATATGCATGTGGTTCTTCAAACTGATTATCATTAATGTTATGGAAATTGTCAAGCTAAGTCTGAAATGGAATTGATTATCGAGAGAGTGCAACCCTAGCTAACTGCTTTCCCGTAAGACTTAACAAATAAAACAAAAGCCGCAATTTTGCTCATAAAACGATGGTGATTAATTATCCAAGGCTAGACTAATTAATTCCCTATATTTTATCACTTATCTTAATTAATTGTTTTATTTACTTATTTAAAAAAAAAAATCAGATGAAAAATGTGAATGAGACGAATGACGCAAATCCCTAGCACAATATAAAAGAAAAACTATCCATTCAATATTATTTATGTATGGCATTGTCCTTTTGCACCTTACACATATTACTCAGCTAAAGATAGAATCTTCTGACCTTAACATTAGGAATTTTTTCTTGTCAAAACGAAGTTAAGAATTTCTTGTTTCTACCATTCTCCTTTTTCACTCTTATAAACAAAAGTATTCCTAAACAAACTCTTTATACTGTGCACTTTAATTTCAGAATGATAAGGATTAAACTTAGTATTACAACAAAGAACGAAATAAATAAATAATCAAAGCAGTATCTAAATTGCAAATACTAACAAAAACTCCACTCTTATACAAGCCAATACAACTATATGTCAAATTTTACTCCAAATATAGCATGTAGTAAATAATTTGAATGGATCTATTACTTTTTTTTTTTACTGATTAAAGGGTCTGTTAATTTTTAGTTTTACATAATTAATTTCTTTAATAATCACAACATATTATCTCTTCATTAAAAAAATATATTACACCAACATTGAACAATCTTTTTGTAAAAAAAAAAAAATTGAAACTATCTTTATTTAATATATATATACACACATGAGAATTCTCTTATAGGGCTTCACTTCAAGTCTTACCGGTAGAACTCTCAGTGTTTTTCGACCCGTGAACAGTTTTCAACGTGATTTTTTTATGACCATGTATATTGTAGCTATTTAAAGAATCCTGCAAATTTTTAGAAAATTTCGAATAGTTTACAGAACCGAAAACTAGGTTCAAACATGTTGCTTTCCACGCGCATAAAAAAAATTAGTCACGCGTGCAACAACATGTTTGAACTTAGTTTTCGGTACTGTAAACTATTCAGAGTTTTCTGAAAATTTCCAGGATGCTCTAAATAGCTACAATATACACGGTCATAAAAAAAAATCGTGCCAAAAACTATTTAGGGATCAAAAATATTGAGAGCCCTACTAATAAGACCTAAAATAAAGCCATGTATAAAGAATATATATGTGAATTCTCCTATAAGGGCTTCACTTTAAATCCTATCGGTAGGGCTCTCAGTGTTTACAACTTGTGAACAGTTTTCGACGCGATTTTTTTTATGACCGTGTATATTGTAGCTATTTAGAGCATCCTGCAAATTTTCAGAAAATTTCGAATAATTTACAGTACCGAAAACTAGGTTACTAATTTTTTTTTGCGTGTAGAAAACAACATGTTTGAACCTAGTTTTCGGTACTGTAAACAATTCGGAATTTTCTGAAAATTTGCAGGATGCTCTAAATAGCTACAATATACACGGTCATAAAAAAAGTCGCGCGCGAAAACTGTTTACGGGTCGAGAAACACTGAGAGCCTTACTGGTATGGCTTAAAATGAAGCCGCTATAGAAGAATTGTCCTATATACATATATATATACTAGATACAAACAACATGCAATATACACGTTTGCTTAGTTTTATTTATAGAATTTATTAATTATTTTTATTATATTTATATTAATTTCATATAAATTTTGAAATAAACGTCCTATTTTAATTAAATAATTTATTTATTTTTGTTTAAGTTTATGTTTGTTCTAGTTTTTTAATTTGAGAGTTACAACAAGATATTACATATTATATATTTAATGTAATATTAAATATTATACGTGTGTTTTAAATTTAAGTTTCTGCTAGTTTTTTTAAAAAAAAAATATTTGAACATAGTTTTCCGTACTATAAATTATTCGAAATTTTCTGAAAATTTGCAGGATGCTCTAAATAGCTACAATATACATGGTCATAAAAAGAAATCGCGCCGAAAACTATTCACAGATCGAGAAACATTGAAAGCCTTACCAGTAGGGCTTAAAATGAAACCCCAATAGAAAAATTATCCGTGTATATATATATATATATATATATATATATAACACATGTTATTTACTCATTTAAAATAGAAATATTGAAGACTGGTAGTGCCAGCGTATGAAACCAAAACAGGACGAGTCAATGAAACCCGCCATTAAACTGCTCACACCATTCCTGAAGCTAATGTTTTCTTCGATTGAGCTACACAACCTCTACCTTAGACCAAAACGACGTCGATTAAGTCTAAGAAAAAATAATATTAGCAAAAAGTTCAATAGAAAATGAAACTGGTAACGAAACGGCATCGTTCGTTTGGACCTCAAACTCAAACTATGCTATAGCAAAAAAAAAAAGCCATGGGTAATAATAATTTCCGTTGTACGATCACCTCTCTTCAGCTTGCACGTGGCCTATAAGAAACAAGTTTAACGGTAGAAAGGTCCAAAACTTGAAATGACCAAACCACCCTCCCGTCTTCAATGCCCTCCAAACTTCCAACTGACAAATGCCATACATAGTCACGCGGAATTAACGCCTTAACTGCCGGTGGGACCCATAATAGAGTGGCAGTTTCGATAATAAAATCATACTCTGAGGCTGAAATCGCCAAACGATATTCTTTTAACATTTGTTTATTTGTTTTATATTATTATTTAAGCTCCGCTATCCATTATATATACTGCCACTGGCACACTTGCACCTAGACCAAGAAAAGAACACCACAAATGCTTTTCAAGGCTCACTTCACTCTATAACACCATTAGACCTTTTGTCTATTGGCTCTAAATAACTGTCGGCAAGCCTATTCTTTTTGGCTGTTCACCCTAGATATATATATATATATATCCCAATATACTTATAGTCAGAAATTGGTGGTGCCGCCGCCGAGATACACCGGAGACAAACGACAATGCAGTTGGTACGGTCAGCTTGTTTTGGTTCACTGACACTCCTCTTGGTGTTCAAGTTTAGTTTGGTGGTCGATGCGGTTCAGCCTAAGTCGCACGGTCACCTCATTGACCAGCATTGGAAACCCGCCACCGCCACCTGGTACGGAAGCCCCGAAGGCGACGGCAGTGACGGTAAGAGTCACATTTTATAGCTCAAAAATGTCTGAGTCAAACTCAGCCTTCACCGTTTTTATAAAGGTTGCTGCTTTAATTTTGGTCACGCTAACTCTATGCCAAAACCAATTTTTTTTTTACTGAGTTGGGTATTTCCCTCTTACCGTTTTTAGCTGCTTCTTTTTTTTTTTCTTTCCTTTCACTGTTGAGAACAAAATTTGGGTTCAATGAAAATGCCTGTAAACTCGGCCGAGTCAACTCTGTTTTGACTGATTTTGTAATACTTGTTTAATTTTAGTGACCCTTGGCTCTTTTTCCACTTACGGGAAACAAAAGCAAAGTTTTCTGAGTTGTTTTTTTTTTCTTCTGTTTACCGTTTTACAAGTCGCTTATTGATTGAGTGGATTCGCAGTGAAAATGACTCATAAAATTCGTCCTGGTCAACTAAGTTTTTACCAACTTTCTACTATATCTTTGGTCCAATTTTGATGACATGTTAACTTCTTAAAAAAGTAAAGAATATTTGTGTTAATTTCCAGGCGGAGCTTGTGGGTATGGGTCAATGGTGGACGTAAAGCCGTTTCGGGCGAGAGTTGGGGCGGTAAGCCCAGTGCTGTTCAAGAACGGCGAAGGGTGTGGAGCTTGCTACAAGGTGAAGTGCCTCGACCACAGCATCTGCTCGCGGCGGGCGGTTACCATAATCGTGACTGACGAGTGCCCCGGTGGCTACTGCGCCAATGGCCGAACCCACTTCGACCTCAGTGGCGCCGCTTTTGGCCGCATGGCCGTCACCGGCGATGGTGGTCAGCTCAGGAACCGAGGCGAGATCTCGGTCGTTTACCGAAGGTATGTTGGGCTTTGCATTTGTACCATGTGGTCGGATCTCCTTCTATCGAGATTTCGTTTTATTTTTATTTTATTCAACTGTCACTTTTTTTGTCACTTCCAAATTCCTTTCCTTTCCTTTCCTTTATGTTATCCTTTCTTTTTTCTTCTTGTGAGAATTAAGTATTTTTGTTTGACAATCAACGTATGAGCCTCATGACTATATTACCCTTTTAACATCTTTAGTGAAAACTGTGGTACACAAAATAATAATATCAATTTTACAGACGTTCACCTGTCAATTTTTTTTTCACAGACGTTTTTACTATCAATATAATATTCACCATAAACGTTTACTATCAAAAGGGTAATAAATATGGTACTAGAATTAAGTTGAGTTGAAGAATATTTTGATAATTTAATAGTTCCTATTATATCACTTAATTATTCATATATATCCGAGCAATTTTCTTAAGCTAGATCCTCAAAATAGCTTAATTAATTGTTACATAGAACGAGGACTAAATGACTATACGTTCCATTTTTGTATAAATATTGCCACATAAAAAGAGTAAACAAAGTAAAATGAGTAGGTCCATTGATATATAATTTATATATTTAATAAACGTTGCTAATTTCTCTCATCATCTATTGTAATGCACAGAACACCATGCAAGTATCCTGGAAAAAACGTGGCCTTCCATGTGAATGAAGGTTCAACAAATTATTGGCTATCACTTTTGGTGGAGTTTGAGGATGGAGATGGAGACGTTGGGTCAATGCATATAAAACAAGTACGTAAACATTTTCTTTCTTTGAATATGTTGTGTAGTCATTTTTTTTAATTTTCTACTCATTTAAAGCTATATTTAACTTGAAAGAGGAAAGTAAAACTTTAGTATATGAAAATTCTCTATTAACAACTTCACTTTAAGCTTTCTCGGTGGGGCTCTCAGTGTTTTCGACCGGTTGACAGTTTTCAGCGTGATTTTTTTGAATGACTGTGTATATTGTATCTATTTAGAACATAGAAAAATTGGAATAGTTTATGGTACTTAAAATTAAGTTCAAACATATTGCATGCGTGACTAATTTTTTTTATGTGCGTGGAAAACAATATGTTTGAACCTAATTTTCGGTACTATAAGATATTCAGAATATTCTAAAAATTTGTAAAATTTTTTAAATAATTATAATATTCACAGTTATAAAAAAAAATTATGCCAACAAATGTTCAAAAAAAAAAAAAAAACATGAGAACTCCACCCATTGAACTTAGAATACATATTAAAAAAAATTATCCAATATATATATATATATATATGAAGAAGATATAGTAATGTTATGTAGTCAACAATAACATAAAAAAAATATCTTAATTGGAATAATGCGCTTTTCTTTTTCTTTCCTTCTCTTGTAGTCAAAAGTGAATCAAATTACCTTTTCTTTTTATTATTTTAGCACCCAAAAAAATGCCTAGCTAAACGTGCCCACAAAGGTCACAAAAGCTATTATAGTTTCATTCCAGAGTTGTTAAAAGAGAAAGTACAGTATTATTAATTATGAATTGAGTTTTTATTTAAGGCTTGTCGAGTCTAGATACAGTTCCTAATATTCTGGATGTGTCTCCCTAATTACACCCTCTCTCGATATAAATAGTCTTTATGTTGAAAATATCTTTTTAATTGGCGCTCAGTTTTCTTATACAGTTTTCACATTTTGTTTTTTCATTTTTTTTATATATATATATATGTATAATATATATTTTGTTAATTTACTCCCCATGAAAGCACTTTTTGTTATTGCCTCTTATACACTTGGGGCATGTGACAGATTAGGCCCACTCTTAAAAGTAGTCTCACTCAGAGCATGTGCAGTAGAATACCATATATTCTTTTGCTTAATTCCACCCTCCATGTAGATTTATTTATTTTGGTCTTAAAAAATTAAAAATGAGATGTTATTATTTGCAGGCAAACTCTAATGAGTGGCTACAAATGAGCCATCTATGGGGAGCCAATTGGTGTTTCGTTGGAGGACCCTTAAGAGGACCATTTTCAGTGAAGCTAACGACATTGTCAACTGGTAAAGCTCTCTCTGCCAGAGACGTAATTCCTACCAATTGGTCGCCTAAAGCAACTTACACTTCGCGCTTAAATTTCTTCTAATACTAACCCTATTCCTAACTCGAAGAAGAAACATTCTTCTATGCTAAAAAAGGGCTCCCTGGGTTTCCCACGACACGAAAGTAGCCGTTGTCGGGTTTGGTTTGTTTTTTTGAGGGAAAAAGTAGCCGTTGGAGTGCCCAAATGGTTTTTCCTTTCTTTCTTTTTTGTTGTTTCGTTTTTTAATCTAATTATGCCTCTTTGTGGGGTTAGTTTTCTTATATTATTTTAGAGTGGAAAACTGGATGTAGAGAGAGAGAGAGCCTTCTCCAAAGGAGAGAGAGCTGTTCTGTAATGTTTGTTTCTGTTTGACCTTTGTTTGTTTTTGTACTTTTGTGGGCCCCTATGGGTTTGTTTATTAATGAATGGAGAATATCCGCTGTGTATTAAACTGAACTTTTTTTTAATCATTGTTTAGTTTCCTACTAAAATTTCCCTTTTTATTTTCTATCTAAAAAAATTTAGAGTAAGAAAATTTAACCAAACCAATTTAATAAAAAATTGTTTTAACACAGCTCCGCCGTCTGTGGGAATCAAACCCACGACCACATGGTTAAAAGCCATGCGCTCTACCAGCTGAGCTAAGACGGCTTACTGTTTAGAGAAAGTGAAAAACATTTTCTGTTCAAATTACTTAATTATTTTTATGTAATTTATAGAAGTTATCTAAGAAGATAGGGCATGCATGCATTTGATTCGATTAATATGTAGTCCCTTTGTTAAATAACGAATGTGGCAGTAATATTGGTCACGTGTAACAAAAAAATAATAATTTTAATGTATAAAAATATATGAGATAAGTTTAGTTATGTCAATGCGTGAATCACATGATGGGAATCACAACATATATGTTGTAGGAATCCTTTTAGGCCCAGAAATCTATTGAAAATTTATGAGAATTCGTCCTTTTAGGGTCCCATAGCTTTTACACATCCAATACTGTGAGTTGTGTTTCATATCGTCATTCGTCACCCACATGCAATTGCCTTTATAAAGCTCTTCACTATTAGTTTTGGTGACTTGGTGGGGGTGGTGACAAATAGAGTATCATCACCACACACGTGCAAGAGGGTCCCACTTATAATTTGGATGATGGGCACGTGACTTCCCTCATCACATGTTGATGTTGGTATGCCAAGTTCATTAATAGTAAGATCCCTCGAAGATACATTAAATCTACCAATGTGAAAAAAGAGAGGGTGCTTGCTTTTATGGCTTTTAATGTATATATCTACTTCACTATCATGTTCAATTTGCCAATAGAATGTTGTCAACTAAGCTTAAATGGATTTCTAAAAGTAAGGTTGGATCTGGATTGAAATTCAATTTGATGTGCCCAAACATAAAGTCAATATGATGGCAAAAGCCATGTTTGCAATTAATTGCTTTTGGAAATTGTTAAATGTACAATTGGTTGTTTTTATTATTTAAATAAAAAATATGTAATACTATTGCTGATTTAATTTTATGCATTGAAGAGTTTTTTCGAGTAAGTATAAGTCATAATTATTGCTATATTAGTTTGATAATTATGAATTAGTTAAATTGATTACAATCCATTTTTTGAAACTCACCATATCCATTTTGAAGAAGAGAATATGAAATGAATAAATTCTAATTTTTTTTTTGTTGGAAAAATTGGTGGTTCCCCCACCTCATAGTTGCTAGTAGTATGTATTTGCCCTTTAACTGGTAAAATGAGTATTCTTTTACCCCTGACTACTCATCTTAATATGAAATTACTCCCTACTTTTTATTTTTCATTAAATATCACATACATTGATAACATTATTTCATTTTTACCCTTAAATTTAACTTTTCTTATGAATTTAATTTTATTAGGAATTTTTTATTGTTTACCCATAACAAATATGCTATAAGAAAATATTTATACGAATATGTATTAATTTATATTACAATATACAACTAAATAAAATTGATTAAAAATATAAAACATATTAAACTAATTATAATTTTTTAACCATTATAAAAGTTAATTTACCTTAGAAAATTAAATTAATAAATAATCAAATATGTAATATAAAATTTGTAAGTTGCTTAAGTTTTTTTAATCTTATTTATATAATTAATGTATACATTGTTTTGGAAAAAATAAATATTTTAACAAACTTTCATTTAGTTTTATTATTAATAAATAAATAACGCAAAATATAACAAAACTATATAAATTTGAAAATTCTTTTACTTTTTTCTAAATTAACATTTTCCCAATTCTTTTTTTATTTACGTATAGCTAACAAATACATTAATAACATTCTTAATAAATTTATCTTTATTTAATTTTTTCTAATCATTTCATCAATTATATAATCCAAAAAAAATATTACATAATTAACTCCTATAAATTATGGGTAAAAAAATGATAAATCTTTTTTTTTAACTTATGTAACAATTGAATAAAAATAAAATTAATTGTATGGCCAAATTTATAATAAAAATAAAATTTAAGGGTAAAATTTAAATAAATTTATCTTGTATGTGATATTTAATGATAGATAAAGTGTTTGGGGGTAAATTCATATTAAGAGAAGTAATTATGGGGTAAAAGAAGACTAGTTTTGTCATTTAGGGGGCATTTGAAGGCAATGTCAAAAATGAGAAGACAAATGCATACTACTAACAAAGGCAAAATTACTAATTGTTCTATTTGTTTTCCCAAATAGACTACTATCTCACTAAATCTTTCTCAGTCCTCTTTATTCTTTGCCTTGAATTCTCTATTGACTAAATCAACTTTTGAGATATATTCTTCATGCAACTGAATTTTGACAAAAACAAATGGTGAGTATCTGTCAGAAAACTCTCTGATACTTATGTCAGTTATTTTCATCTCTATATATTGACAGAGTAACAGTTCCGAAAAGACTCAAAAAATAATTCCTTATTCATGGTAAAAGTCAACTATTTATAGTGAAAAGAACAAAGAGAAAATTTAGAACAACTTATAATCATTGGTCCACAAGTCCTTCTCAGAAGCTCAAGCCTCTGCCTCTGCTTCTTTTTGTCTTCTCTCAAGTTCTTTCGTTTAGGCAACTTTTATTGAAACACGCATTTTGGTACTGCTTTTGAAAATAACTAACATTTCTTAGAAAATACGTTAGTCACGTGATTTCCACGTTTTTTTTTAATAATATTCAGAATATGTATATTTATGTTTACATACAAATATATATATATAAAAAAAGAAAATAATTAATACATGGGAAAAATGCTCTCACAATTTCCCCTCGTCCTTAACCATAAACTCTAAGCAGTTTACTTAAGGATGAAGTTCAACCGCCAAAAGCATGTACTCGAGTGTTTTCATGCACACTTCTCTTGCATTTATCATTTTCGCTCTTTATTGGACAAAGTACCATTAACGACTACTATCTCGAATTTCAATTTTTAAATTTCTATAAATAAGAAATCACCCATTTTGATTTTACCTTTCACAAATTGTTCAAAAATCATTTTCATCCTTCTTTCTCTTTCTTTCCTTCTTTTATTTTCTACGAAACCCTAAGTTTATGCTTTGGCTCCTTGTAAAAATGGCTTTCAAATCATTAAACGGGTGCAAAAATTTTGACCAAGAAATATGAGGCTAAGGTGATTCCATATGAAGAATGGGTAGCAAATTATGAAAAATGCTTCTAAACAATTTGCTCAGATTGTCAGATTCCTGATGATGTTACTATTTGGATGCTTACTCAATAAGAACTCAAAGAATGGTGATATAATCCATCGCTTAAGCCTAGCGAAATAGCAATTGGCTCAACTCACCTACACATGATCTGCTTTCCCCTTTGACCTCTTCTCACTTATTTTATGGTTGTAAATTCATTATTATTGCTAATGTTCTGGGAATACTGAAGAAGAAAAGGCTTCGAGTGTCTGATATTTTTCATTCCTTTACCAAATCAAAGAACAATGCTTCCATCCATAAGGTTTGGAACCTTTCCCCTGAAAAGGGTCGATTCATGATTACTAGTTGATGGGTGTCATATGCCATATCAAATTTAAATATATTTTTTCAATCACTTATACTAGCTACTTCAGTATAGCAGTAAATAAGTGTCGAACCCACGAGTACTATGATCAAACTATTATTCAAAATAACAACTAAACATAAATTAGATGGGGGTTTTAATTTTAAAAACTAAAAACATAAAATATAGTAATAAACAAAGAACAATGAATAATACGATTTAAAAAAAAATTAAGAATTATTCTCCACATTCGACAATCAATCTATCAACAATGACAAATAATATTCCATATTCCCAATTAAACTATTAACTCCGCAGATAACACTTAAGCAGTCAATTATCCTAATTTCCCTATTATAATTAATTAAAGTTAAGCGCTCTTAATTAATTCTTTTTACCCAACAATAAACTCATTAAGCATGTGATCTATTTAACCTAGTAAAAGCATTACACTTTATGGAAACAAGTTAATCTAGGCAACAAAATCATTAAGCATGCAATTCATTTAACATAGGTTCTATTCTTCATCACAATTAAAATACGTGTCACAATACCTAATTGTTATTTATCACTTTACCTAGAATCATAAACTATTAGGTGAATAGCAATCCTAAGATGATATTAGAACAACGTGAAACCCTAATTAGTGGCCATCTAAACAAAATTTTACAAGATTCATAAGATTCAAATAGAAAAATAGAAGCAAATTAATATAAGGGAATAAAAGGAATAAAATTCATCAATGCATTCAAGATCTCATGTCTAGGGTTTTGAAATAACCCTTAACTACAAAGAAAAGTACTCCATAATCACACTCATATTCACAAAGATAAATATTCAAGAAAATAAAGGAGTTTTGATAAGAAAGAAAAACTAGATTGAAGAATGTAGACGATAATGTCTTTTCTTGTCCTCTGCTGCACTAGACTCTAAAATTTGCAATCCAAAGTTGTATTCAAAGTTAACCATAGTCCCCTTTATAGCCCATTAAAAATTAAAATTCTAAGAAAAATACTATCGCAGGCTGTGGCCATTGATTCCTGGTGGTCGCGCCCACGGGACGTTTCTAGGCCTACTACACGCAGTGGCCGCGGCCAGGAGAATATGGTGGCCGCAACCACTACTCTCTGACTCTCAGGGCGCGACCAGTGAATCCTGGTGGCCGCAGCCAAAGCCCAAAATCAGCTCACGTGCTTTTTCTTCGTAATCTTCAACTTTAAGCTCGAACCTCAGGTTTAAGGACTTCTAAAGCACTTCAAACTCGTCCCAAACTTCATTTTCTCGAGTCCTATCATCGTACATACATTCCTAACCCCAAAAATACATCAAATTCATCAATAATACCTTATAAAATATTTTATGGCTTAAAAATCAAAGACTCTTAAAACAAAGCTAAGAACACCTAAAAATACTTGAAATTAAGATTATCTAAATACGATAGGATAACAAATATAATATCTGAAATGCCCTTATCAAATTCCCCCACACTTAGACTTTGCTAGTCCCTTAGAAAAACAACTAATAAAAAATAAACAAATAAAAACATAAGATATGGTCTTGTCGAAAGCGTTAGTTGTCTCAAAGATTGACCAAACAAATACGTTATAAGAAAATTCGAATTCCACATTCCTTAAAATTTCAACTCAATGCTTAGTCACCACTTAAACTCGATCTATTTATGATTATGCACAATCAAACCTACCAAAACACAAACATTCGAATCAAGTTATACATGCCATAGTATGTTTTAAAGTCTCATATATAATAATATTTTCATGAAAAACATCCACTCCATAGACATTAACCAATTATTCTCCACTAATGTAAACACACATAATCAAGAATCAAAAGGTCTTTAAAAGTTTATAATGTAAAACTAAGGTTGAAGGTAGATGAAAAATGAATATTTAAGCTTAAATCATAGCCTCTCTCTCTATATATATATTTTCTATTATCTAGATCTTCCCACAAACTTCCCATACACTTCAAGAATACATAATCTCTCCATTTCCTTTTTTTCACATTGATCTTACTATTTCCCCCACACTTATACTCTTGCAAAATTCTTTTTTTTTTCTTCAATATTTCTCTATGCATATTTTTTCTCTGTTTTTTTCTTTTCAATTAAACTCATTGGGAGAAATAGTAGATCATATACTTTCACATTATAATCCAACAAACCAATACAACTTCCCCTTCTTACAATCCATAACGCAACCAACCAAATCAAACAATCATATACAACTATGGTGTAATGGGTCACAAAAAGAGATAAAATTTTCCCCGGCAACGACGCCAAAAATTTGATGGGTGTTGTATGACGTATCAAATTTAAATATATTTGATCAATCACTTATACCAGCTACTTTAGTATAGCGATAAATAAGGGTCGTACCCACGAGGACTATGATCAAAATATTATTCAAATAACAACTAAACAAAAATTAGATTGGGGCTTTAATTTTAAAAACTGACAACATAAAAAAAAAAGTAATAAACAAAGTACAATGGATAATACGATTTTAGAAAAAAATTAAGAATTATTCTCCACCTTCGACAATCAATCTATCAACAATGCCAAATAATATTCTCTATTCCCAATTAAACTATCAACCCCGCATATAACACGTAAGCAGTCAATTATCCCAGTTTTTCTATTATAATTAATTAAAGCTAAGCGCTCTTAATTAATCTTTTTTACTCAGCAATAAATCCATTAAGCATGTGTTCTATTTAACCTAGTAAAATCATTACACTTTATGGAAACAAGTTAATCTAGGCAACAAATTCATTAAGCATGCAATTCATTTAACCTAGGTTCTATTCTTCATCACAACTAAAATACATGTCACAATACCTAATTACAATTTATCACTCGACCTAGAATCCTAAACTATTAGGTGAATAGCAATCCTAAGATGATAGTAGAACAATGTGAAACCCTAATTAGTGGCCATCTAAACACGATTTTACAAGATTCATAACATTCAAATAGAAAAATAGAAGCAATTTAATATAAGGGAATAAAATGAATAAAATTCATCAATGCATTCAAGATCTCATGTTTAGGGTTTTGAAATAACCTTCAGCTACAAAGAAAACTACTCCATCATCACACTCATATTCACAAAGATAAATATTCAATGAAAATAAATGAGTTTTAAGAAGAAAGAAAAACTAGATTGAATAATGTAGATGATGATGTCTTTTCTTGTCCTCTGCTGCTCTAGCCTCTAAAATCTGCAATCCAAAGTTATATTCAAAGTTAACCATAATCCCTTTTACAGCCCATTAAAAATTACATTTAAATATTAAGATTTTAAGAGAAATACTATCGCAAGTCGCAGCCACAGGACTTTTCTAGGCCTACTACGCGCACTGGCCAGGAGAATATGGTGGCTGCGACCACTACTCTCTAACTCTCAGGCCGCGACAAGTGAATCCTGGTGGCCGCAGCCACAGCCCAAAATCAGCTCACATGCTTTTTCTTCGTAATCTTCAACGTTAAGCTCAAACCTTGGGTTTAGGGACTTCTAAAACACTTCAAACTTGTCCCAAACTTCATTTTATCGAGTCCTATCATTGCACATCCATTCCTAACCCCAAAAATACATCAAATTCATCAATAATACCTTATAAAATATTTTATGGCTTACAAATCAAAGACTAGTAAAACAAAGCTAAGAACACCTAAAAATACTTGAAATTAACATTATCTAAATGTGAAAGGATAATAAATATAATATCCAAAATTCCCTCAACATTGGTCTAGAAACTTATCATCGCAGCTGGGATGAATTTGTTTCCCTTATTGGAGGTAGTTGGTTCCTCAAAATTGTTTGCGATGGGGAGTTCCCTGTTCTTTGTTATTTTTCAAAATGTAACTATCACTGTGCTTTGTTCATTTTCTACCCCTGTTCCCTTTTATGCTCTTATTCTCATACTCTCAACTAATGTTCCAATCGCCTTATCTGTACTTCTTTTAGGAATCTCGTGGCCTGAAAAATTTGAGATCAGTGAATCTAGAATCAAATCGCTAACCTCTTGCGGGATTTTTCATGCCTGCAAGGATGATGCTGTTCCAGTAAAGGCTTTGCTCAATTCGAAGGTAATTTCATGTCTTCCTCGACTATGCTGGATTGACAACATTGATGAATATGCCATCAAATTTTATGCTGATGGTGATGAGGGCAAGGAGGATATTTTGGTCAAGGCATGTTGCACCTTTCTCTCTGATTTTAAGAAGCGCCACACTCCACCCATTATTGATGCTCTTCTCTCTGATGAGATTCATATACTATCTCAGCTTGTGGATAACACTCTGAAAGATTCATCTTTCTAAAGCCTTCCGAACTCTTCAAGAGGTTCTCGACAAAGTTATGTGGCCAGAAGTACTAGTACCTCAATAATTCACGATCGTTATCTAGTGTGTTTATAGTAGTGCTCATCTTGTTAAGCAAGATGTTTTGACCCAAAAGTGTCATTTGGAAATAAAACGGTAATTAAATACTAAAGACTTTATAAAAGGATTTAAACCACATTGATTTAACATTATAAAAGTTACACGGAATCCCGTTTAGTTTAAAACAAAATAAAGTTATCGCCATTGTTCCCAAAATAAGTAGGCCTAAGCGAAAAAATTAGACTTTTTGACTCAAGTCCATCAGATAACTTAACCCCGTAGGTCAAATAGGCCAAACATATACACACTCTCCCAAACAACTCATGGTTGATCTAGCTTTCCTTTGTCATTACCTACTGTTGGGGGGAGAGTGAGATATCACTACCACAAAAATTAGAATCTACACAAAATTTGGATTGACAGAGACTTAAAAAAAATATTAAGAAAGAACTTGCAAACCCAAGTAGAACAATGGAGTTCTTCAATATTTGATGAAGTTTCAAAACCCTAGGCAAGTCCACCACTTTCTTTGAGCAAATCAAAACCACAAACCAAGGCTTATACACGTTGAGAAACGCTGTCCTAATACTCTATTTCTCAGCCACCATTGATGCTTGAGGCCTTCTCTTTGAGGAAATGAGGATTGAGATTGAACAAGCCTTCAACTCTCTAAGTCAAGCACTTTCTTGGAGAGTTATTGGAGAGAACTAGAGATTCTTGGAGCTAAAGAGAGAGAGAGAGAGAGAGAGAGAGAGAGAGAGAGAGAGAGAGAGAGAGAGAGAGAGAGAGGGTAGATAGAGATTGGAGAAAGTGATCAAGTCTCCCAAATCACTATTTTTGACCCATTTATAGAGTAGGCACTGTCATTAGGTCCAACCAATAGGATTAGACTTGTAAAACACGTAATTTAGAGCAATTACGTAAATCCACGTAATACAGCAGGGGACGTGTTGCCTGCCAGGGTTACTGGAAACCCTAGCCTTCAGGCGATGTGTCGCCTCTAGGGTGGCACCGTATTGCCACCCCCTTTGACTTTAAACACTTCCAAAGGTCCCAAAATGCTCCAAATTCCACCAAACTTTTTGGGAACCCTTAGATACTCTCATGTATCACTTTGGACCCAAATTTGTATTTTATAAGTGCCTACAATTTGAAACATAAATTCACATCTTCATTATGTGAATTCTACTAAGTGTTTATACCTTGCTTGTATTTTAACACTTATCACTTGTATTTAATCAATCATAACAATCCCCCACTTGGTTAAGTACAAGCCACATTCTCTAGCTTAAATAGTTTTGGTGTATAAAATAAAGTGCCTTTCGATTTGAACTTTACCTTAGTGAAAATATCACAAAGTCTTATCGAAATCATTAGTTGCTTAAATCTTGAACCAAGTATTCCATATGATAACACCGATGATACCTCACACACCTCCACCACATCTTTTGTTTTCCCACTTTCTCGCTTAACACTATCAAGGCCATGTGCTCATCTCTTCATACACTTTCCGGGGAGAAACTCCAACTCCCATGAGAGGCGACACCCCCTCTAAGTCCACATAAGTGAAGCTCTTACAACATCTTTACTACCTTTGTAGATGCTTGTTACACTCAACTGGACTTCATTAAAAGCACTAGGTTTAGCACTAACTCGGTAGCAACCAACACTAACCATCTCGGATGGAACTCATTATAAATTTTTAGTCTTTAAACTATTCACTTATCAATGACTTGTTCTTACCCATTGAACTCTTTCCCTTGA
Organism: Humulus lupulus; assembly: GCF_963169125.1. Taxonomy (NCBI): domain Eukaryota; kingdom Viridiplantae; phylum Streptophyta; class Magnoliopsida; order Rosales; family Cannabaceae; genus Humulus; species Humulus lupulus. The sequence goes on from NC_084794.1 coordinate 126,186,506, forward strand.
TTTGTACAAGTTGAGAGCTGGGTTTCCATCATTGGTGAATCTATTCTTCTAGGAGTTTCAATCCCACCCCTTTTGAAGTAGAATTTACTAACCTTCTCACAATAGGTTTTGTAAATGGATCCGCTAAGTTCTCACTTGTTTTAACATATGAGATCGATATGACTCCACCTTGAATCAATTGTCTCACATATTCATGTCTTAGACTAATGTGTCTAGACTTTCCATTATACACACTATTATATGCTCTAGCAAGTGCGGATTGGCTATCAAAATGTATTGAAATTGTTGATACCATATCCGTGGTTAAAGGAATATCCATCAAGAGATTCCTAAGCCACTCGGCCTCTTTGCCGGTTGCCGCTAAAGCTATGAACCCCACTTCCATGATTGAGTGTGAAATACACATTTGCTTCTTGGAGCCCCATGAGATTGCACCTCCTCCAAGTGTAAACACCCAACCGGTGGTGGGTCCAATTAGCATTGTGATATCCTTCAAGTATCTTTGGAAAGTTTGTATAGTGAAGAATATACTCCTTGGTACCCTTAAGATAACCAAGTATTCTCTCAATAGCTTTCCAATGCTTGATACTTGGATTGCTAGTAAATCTACTAAGTTTACTAACCGCATATGCAATATCTGTTCTTGTGCAATGAGCGGCGTACATTAGGCTACCTATTGCAGTTGCATATTCTAATTGAGTCACCGCTCTTCCTTCATTATTTTCAAACTTCATGTTTGAATCAAATGGTGTATGTGCCTCTTTGATTTCAAGATGAGTGAATTTGTTGAACACTTTTTCAACATAGTGGGTTTGACTCAACACAAAACCCCCCACTATTCCTTTTAACTTTGATGCCTAGAATGGTATCCACCTCTCCAAGCTCTTTCATTTTAAAGTTAGAAGAAAGAAACCTCTTCGTTTCCATTATTCCTTTCATGTCATTACTCAAAATCAACATATCATATACATATAGACGTACAAGTACGACAAAGTCACCACAAGTCTTAGAGTATAAGCACTTATCCGCATTGGTGTGTCTAAATCCATTAGAAACAATGACTTTATCAAACTTCTCATGCCATTGTTTTGGAGCTTGTTTCAAACCATATGATGATTTGACAAGTCTACACATTTATGTTCATTTCCTTGAAGAACAAAACCTTACAGTCGTTCCATATAGATCTCCTCCTCGAGATCCCCATTTAGGAATGTCGTTTTGACATCCATTTGGTGAACATAAAGGTTGTATATAGATGATAAGGCAAACAACAGTCATATAGAAGTAGTTCCTGCTACCGATGCATATGTGTTAAAGTAATCTATTCTCCCTCTTTGTTTGAATCATTTGGGTATTAGCCTAGCCTTGAAGGTTTGTATGGTGCCATCGGTATGGTATTTCTTTATAAATACTCATTTGCACCCAATTGGTATGGACCACTTTGGAAGGTCAACCAATTCCCAAGTGTGGTTTGACATAATTGAATCTATTTCATCATTAATTGCCTCCTTCCAAAAAGCAGAGTCCCTTGAGGACATTGCTTCCTTGAAGGTTTTGGGATCATCTTCTATTTGAAGTACTATTGGATGTTTCCAAGTAACTTCCTCATTATCACCTTCAACAAGGTATAATGTCTCTATTGAAGAACACTTCTCATTTGATCCCAAATCTTTGAGCCTTTGACTCCTTCTAGGCAATTAAGGTTGCTCACTAACTATTCTAGGAGTCTCCTCTTGAGGCTCTCTAGTTTGAGTTGGTTCTAACTTGTTGTCATTGCATGACATGTTCTCAAAGAACTCAACCTCTCTTGATTCAATTATTACATTAGACTCCAAGTATAATAATCTATAAGCTTTCCTATTTTGGGCATAACTCACAAATGCACATCTTATAGCTCTTGGACCCAACTTGGTCCTTTTTGGATCGGTGCTCTTGCAATAAGCAAGACACCCCCACACTTTAAGATAACCAATGTTTGGTTTCTTTCTTTTCCATAACTCATATAGAGATATATTATTTTTCTTCATGGGAATACGATTCAAAATATGACAAGCGGATAGCAAGGCTTCACCCCATAAACTAAAATTCAATTTAGAATGTAATAGCATAGCATTAATCATCTCAATAAATGTTCTATTCTTTATTTCTGCTATATCATTTTGTTGTGGAGTATAAGAGGCTGTACATTCATGAATTATTCTATGTTCTTCACAAAGCAAGTTAAATTCATTTGAAAAATATTCACCACCCCTATCACTTCTAAGTATTTTAATTTTTCCTTTCAAGTTGATTTTCAATTTCCGCTTTATACACTTTAAACGCATCAAATGCTTCAACTTTATTTTTAAGAAAATGTACATATGTGAACCTAGAGCAATCATCAATGAAAGTAATAAAATATCTACTTCCTCCTCTAGTCAACATTCCATTAAGTTCACATAAATCACTATGTATCAAATCTAACAACTTAGAGTTTCTTTCAACACTAGGAAAAAGTTTCTTTACCATTTTAGATGTAACACATAATTCATATTTTTCATTCTCAACATTATCATAATCAATTAATACACATTCGACAACCCTTTTAATTGTGTTAAATCCTATATGTGCAAGTCTAATATGCCACAAAGTAATAGAATTTGAGTCAAGCATATAAATGGAAGAAGAGACTTTATTGTTCATATTGTCAATGGAAGTACAAAGTTTGAACATGCCATCACAAGCATATCCTTTTCCAATAAAAACATTGTCCTTAGATAGAATAAGCTTGTTGGAATCTATCACAACCTTGATTCCTGGTTTGCCAAGTAAATTGCCACACAGGAGGTTTCTACTCATTTCCGGTACATACAAAACACTAGTGAGTAAAACCTTCTTGTCGGATGTGAAGAACAAGTTAATAGTTCCCTTTCCTTCAACCTTGGACATTTTCTCATTGCCCATTTGGATTTCATGCCCTTCCTTTGAAGATTCAAAGGACTTGAATAGAGATCTATCATATGTTACATGAATGGTGGCACAAGTATCATACCAGCACCCACTCACCTTTCCATGAATGGCATTGACCTCACTTAGTGTGGCCACTAGCTCCTCTTGAGCTGAGTTGACTTTTGCCTCATTGTTATGGCTCCTCTTGAACCTACAATCTCTATCAAAGTGGCCATTCTTGCTACACACAAAGCAAGGTCCCTTGGAACTTTTGAATTGCCCCTCATTCTTCTTGGGGCCCAAGGGTTTTTGGCCTTTGCCCTTGTTCTTTCCATTTCCTTTGCCTTTGTTAGGAGGATTTGCCACAACATTGGCCTTGGAAGTCTCTCCATTGGACTTCTCATCATTCAAATCTCTAGAATGAGATTCCTCCTCAATTCTCAAGTGTTTGAGAATTTCCTCCAAAGAATTCTCTTCATTTCTATGGAGCATCTTTGTCCTATAGCTTGTCCATGAAGGAGGTAACTTGGCTATAATGGTACCAACAAGATATTGTTTCGGCGACACAATTTTAAGAGTAGACAATTTATTCATAATAATTTGCAGCTCATGAATTTGAGGGAGAAGGGGTTTATCATCATAAAATTTAAATTCCATATATTGAGTAATAAGAAATTTATGTGTACCTTCCTCTTCCGCTTTGTACTTCTTTTCCAAGGCCTCCCAAATCTCCTTGGCGGTCTTAGTGTTGGTGTAGAGATCATAGAGCCTATCCGATATATCATTGAGGATGTGACCCCTAAAAATCAATTAATCTTCTTCACGCTTCTTCATTTCTTTGAAAACTTCTTGGGTATCATCTTCCTTGGGCTCTTCCAAGGCTTTTAGGTCTTTATCCAAGACATATAACACTTTCAAAGTAGCGAGCAAGAACTTAATATTGTCTTGCCAATGAACAAAGTTAGTCCCATCAAATCTATCTAATCTAACAAAGTCTTGTGTCATGAATCTTAAAGACGAAAGAGAGCTAGATTCTTTCATGATATGCTGTCTCAAATTATAGAGTATTATAATGTTGGGGGAGAGTGAGATAACTCCACCACAAAAATTAGAATCTACACAAAATTTGGATTGACAGAGACTTAAAAAAAAGATTAAGAAAGAACTTGCAAACCCAAGTAGATCAAAGGAGTTCTTCAATATTTGATGAAGCTTCAAAACCCTAGGCAAAACCACCACTTTCTTTGAGCAAATCAAAACCATAAACCAAGGCTTATACACATTGAGAAACGCTGTCCTAAGACTCTATTTCCCAGCCACCATTGATGCTTGAGGCCTTCTCTTTGAGGAAATGAGGATTGAGATTGAACAAGTCGTCAAATCTCTAAGTCAAGCACTTTCTTGGAGAGTTCTTGGAGAAAACTAGAGATTATTGGAACTAGAGAGAGAGAGAGAGGGTAGATAGAGATTGGAGAGAGTGATCATGTCTCCCAAATCACTGTTTTTGACCCATACATAGAGTAGGCACCGTCATTAGGTCCAACCAATAGGATTAGACTTGTAAAACACGTAATTTAAAGCATTTATGTAAATCCACGTAATACAGCAGGCGACGCGGAATGTGTCGCCTCTTGGGTGGCGACATATCGCCACCCCTCTGACTTTGGACACTTCCAAAGGTCCCAAAAATCTCCAAATTCCACCAAACTTTGTGGGAATCCTTAGATACTCTTATGTATCACTTTGAACCCAAATTTTCATTTTATAAGTGCCTACAATTTGAAACACAAATTCACATCTTCATTATGTGAATTCTACTAAGTGTTTATACCTTGCTTGTATTTTAACACTTATCAATTGTATTTAACCAATCATAGCACCTACATCATAGAGCACCATGAGCCAAAGGCCAGCAAGAAAAGTCCCATATGGAAAAAACAATAATCACAACATATAACCTATAGTTAATCACACAATCAATATAATGCAAGAAGAATGCATAAGTATAATTCAATGCAATTCAAACAGTAATAATTGTTTCCAATAGTCACTATGTACAGTGACAAATATGCAAGGAGGGGACATAGCCCAAGTTCTTTTCCAATCCTTAAGGTAATAACATTAACCTTATTTCAATACTCACGGTAATAATCGTAACCTTATTCCAATAAAACCAATATCCACTCTATGTGCAAATGCCAACTTTTCTTACATGGAGTCGAGCAATTGCGATAAAATGACCCAAGTCTGATAAGCATTTATAGCCAAACCTATACAAAACAGATCAAAATTGATTAACACCAAGCTTAGGTCACAAATTCTGACTCCAAAATAATCACATCTAAACTTAGCTTAGGTTCTAGGATTTTATAACTTTTCACAAGATTTCTAACCATATAAAGAACGCCCAAGTCCAACATCAGGGTTAAAAGTAATGGTCAAAATACATACTCGAAAATCGCAACTGAAGAAAACCCATTTTAGAGCCCAAATGATATGCAAATGTACCGTGACGCTCATCAACTTGAGCCGCGGCGCCACTGCGAAAAAACCCAAAAAATTATGCAATTTCTCAACCATTTCGTCCTCAAACATCACAAAACACTAGAGGACTCAAAACTTTGCGCCAAATCAGTTTATATAGTACTATATACATCATCTAGGTAGCATCTAAACATCAAATCCAAGTCTCAAATTACTATTTCAAGAATTAGAGCAAAAAAATCCCATTTTCTCCAAAATCTGAAAATCAAACTCAATTCATGGATTCAATCCAAATTCAAGCTTCAAATCAGTTTATAAACATGTTTCCATCATCAATACACATAATCTAACAACCTAGAATCCTTAATTTTCAGAATATTGAACACAAAACCCAAAAATCCCCTCAAGAACACCATTGAAGAACTCATACCTCTTCCTCTAAATTTCAAAAATTGCAAGTATTGATGGTGATTTTGGCAGCTGCTAATCCTTCCCTTGATGCTCAACTCCTTCTAAAATCCTCAAAATCAAATCTTGGATTAAGAACTTGGGTGGTTTGCCTTGGTAAAAGTAAAGAGAAGAAAGAAAAAAAGAGAGGTAAATGAGGGAGAATGTGCATGACCCAAAGAGTATTAGCACTTAGCCATTTTTGTCTAACTTTAGGGTCAAAAGACCATTTTGCCCTCACATTTACTTAACCTCAAAACTAATCACAAGGGCATTTTGGTCATTTAGATTAAAATTATAATTTCACCATAAATCTCCAAATTACTCAACTAATGTCATCAAGCATAAAATTATATCAATAATTTTATTTCACCAATATCCTCAAAATGTAAAAATTACTAAAATACCCCTAGGCTCAACCCGAGCCAAGCATTAACCCTGTTGTGACTTTTCCGCTGTAACTGCCAGAATGGATCCACTAATATTGCAAGTTCTCACATATCCACATAATAATGTGGTCTCAATACACATATCACATATAATTACAATTATACCCTCAATGGGTTTAAATTACATACCATTTAACTACAACAACAACGGGTCTTAAAGCACATATAATTCAAATAATAACCAATTTAATTATATTATAATATAATTCACATATATTACACTCATGTCATCCAGGCATGCCATAAAGGTACATAATATCATTAGGAGTTTTCGGGCATTACATGTTATCTCACTCTCCCCGAGGCTACCCAAACTCAACTAATTCAAAAAAGAAAGCACTTTCCGTCTCTTCTCGGTACTCCCCAAATGGTTGTTGGGGATTAAGCTATAGATAACAATTAGTTTGTGATACAACTCAAGACAAAAGATACAAGTGGATCAATCTTTGAGAATAGTTAAACAAAAATTACATAAACACAATAAGGTATGAGTTTAGAGTGGACCTTCCTTGAAGAGAAAACCCTAGGAACATAAAATTACATGCTATGATTTTATGTGAAATACAAAAGTTGCAAGGCTTGACACAAATGAAGATTTGTTGTCCAAAAATCTCTATTCCTAACCTTCTCTTTGGAAATTCTTTAAGCTACAGCAATGAGATGAGATTGGGATACCCAAGCCTGGATCCTTTATACAAGCCAAGCTTTCTTGATGAAGATCTTAGAGAAAACTAGTAATCTTGGAGATAGAGAGAGAGAGAGGTCTTCTTTTAGAGAGGGAGAGAGAGAGGTGAGTGATCAAATTGTTGGGGTTTTATGCCTTAATTAAAACTCAATTTCTTTGTAATCTCATTTTATTATCAATAAAATAATATAAATCAATTTTGACTTGGTCAATCACTTTGCTCACATGTTTTATTTTCATGATTATTTTTTAATACAAACTTCTATTAAATCCCGAGCATGTAGCTAATCATATTTATAGTGATGTAATCATAGTGGAATATAAATATGATTATATTTTCAAACATAAGTTAGTCCTAACATTAGTCAATTTACAGGAGTTACGCTGACTTGCCAATCTACGATATGATCTACTTACACATTGTAGTGTTATGTTCTTTCCAGAACATCAGCAAAGTAGATAAGATCGAATGTATTTGTTACTTAGGACTGGACTGATATTGAGAGTAGATAAGATAAGTAAACATACTATTATTATCTATTCTAGTCATATCATATAGTTGACCATAGGTCAATTCAATCTCAATTCTGAGTGGTTAGTGTTGACCACAGTTTTGGCCAACTACAAGTAGACACAAAAACGACAATGAACCTTGAATAGAAAGTAAATAACACAAGTAATTTTTATAATGGTTCAGCCCCAATTTGTTGGTAATAGCCTAATCCACTTAGAGTTGTGATATATTTAACCTATACTTAAGATTAGATGAACCTTGGTCAACTGAGTTTCTCAAGTATAAGTAGGAAAGTACAATGTTTCTTTCTCTGAACTCTCAAAAAATGGTCCCAAAGTCTCAAAACTATAGAGTTTTCTTTTTCAGTCTCCAAATCTCAGATCCCCCAAATGATGCCATGAACCTCTTATTTATAGGCTCATGGATCGTACATGAGAAATATCCCTTTGATGGGGCCCTTGGTTGTTCCAACAAACTTTAATTAAGAAAATATAAATAAATTCAAATTACAATAATATAGCTATTACTCTGGGATATCTGAGAGATTCCCATGGCAATTACGAATGATTCGGGTTGAAGCTATTACTGTGGCTTTACTGAAGAGTCACTAGATGGTTAACTTTTGAGATTTTGATCCGTCGATCGACCAGCTCCATCCCCTGAAGTGACTAGTCTGCCAAGACACCTCAAGCCTGGATCCTTTATACAAGCCAAGCTTTCTTGATGAAGATCTTAGAGAAAACTAGTAATCTTGGAGATAGAGAGAGAGAGAGAGGTCTTCTTTTAGAGAGGGAGAGAGAGAGGTGAGTGATCAAATTGTTGGGGTTTTATGCCTTAATTAAAACTCAATTTCTTTGTAATCTCATTTTATTATCAATAAAATAATATAAATCAATTTTGACTTGGTCAATCACTTTGCTCACATGTTTTATTTTCATGATTATTTTTTAATACAAACTTCTATTAAATCCCGAGCATGTAGCTAATCATATTTATAGTGATGTAATCATAGTGGAATATAAATATGATTATATTTTCAAACATAAGTTAGTCCTAACATTAGTCAATTTACAGGAGTTACGCTGACTTGCCAATCTACGATATGATCTACTTACACATTGTAGTGTTATGTTCTTTCCAGAAAATCAGCAAAGTAGATAAGATCGAATGTATTTGTTACTTAGGACTGGACTGATATTGAGAGTAGATAAGATAAGTAAACATACTATTATTATCTATTCTAGTCATATCATATAGTTGACCATAGGTCAATTCAATCTCAATTCTGAGTGGTTAGTGTTGACCACAGTTTTGGCCAACTACAAGTAGACACAAAAATGACAATGAACCTTGAATAGAAAGTAAATAACACAAGTAATTTTTATAATGGTTCAGCCCCAATTTGTTGGTAATAGCCTAATCCACTTAGAGTTGTGATATATTTAACCTATACTTAAGATTAGATGAACCTTGGTCAACTGAGTTTCTCAAGTATAAGTAGGAAAGTACAATGTTTCTTTCTCTGAACTCTCAAAAAATGGTCCCAAAGTCTCAAAACTATAGAGTTATCTTTTTCAGTCTCCAAATCTCAGATCCCCCAAATGATGCCATGAACCTCTTATTTATAGGCTCATGGATCGTACATGAGAAATATCCCTTTGATGGGGCCCTTGGTTGTTCCAACAAACTTTAATTAAGAAAATATAAATAAATTCAAATTACAATAATATAGCTATTACTCTGGGATATCTGAGAGATTCCCATGGCAATTACGAATGATTCGGGTTGAAGCTATTACTGTGGCTTTACTGAAGAGTCACTAGACGGTTAACTTTTGAGATTTTGATCCGTCGATCGACCAGCTCCATCCCCTGAAGTGACTAGTCTGCCAAGACACCTCATCGGTTGGCCAAAGCATATCACTGGTCGGGCATGGCACACCACTGGTCGGGCATGACACATCACTAGTCGGCTAAATCTATTTCCTGACCAATAATATCACAATTCCCTAGGTCAATTCTCAACCTTTTCACTTCTTTAAATAACGCATTTATTAACTATTAATTTGTCATTTACTGACCATGCATTGCCATTTGTCCATCCGATTGTCACGTCATTGAGCAAAAATTTTGGGGATAACATTTCCCCCCCAAGTTTATTATATGATTTTCTCATATGATAAACTTTTTCTCTTACTCCTCGTAAAGATCCACAGTAAATTTAATAATTACTGTCCTAAAATTCCAAAAATGACCTTTGACATTTTTCCTGCCTTTTGCAAATAAAGGTATAATTAAAATTTTCAACCATGAAAATGGCAGTTACTTGTTTCCAATCGTGGGGGAGAGAATACCCAGAGTCTTCAGGGTAAGTGGGAGTCTCCCTTTCTCTCCTTTAAATAGACTTACGATTGCCCACTACCCATAAGCAAGAATTTCATCTTCAACAACACTCTTCCTTCCTCTTGGCCGAAACCTCCATAAACTTCCAAGGCGTTTCACCTTCTCCAAGCACATCCACACTTTCTCAAGAAATCAAAGGTTCTTCAATACATTTGGGTAAGCTTCTCCTTCTTCATCTTTATCTTTAAGCTTTATAAATCTACACAAAAACTTATTAGAATATGCAATGCCGAAACCCCCATTTTGAAACATATTCTTGGATTTTTTTTGTGATAAATATTTGTAGGATAAAGACTTTGTGGCTGATATAGCGTAGTTTAGGCTTTGGGTTAGTCAATTTTTCTTTCAATTTCATGAAATTTTTCAAGAAAAATGATTTCCCACTACAGATTTTAGTTTTGGGTTTATGGGTTTAAGAAGAGCATATGATATTCCCTTGAGACTTGTTGAACTCTTAGAATTCCACTTTTTGATCTTGTTTGCATAGTCCAAGATTAAGAAAATATGTTTATACATCATGCTATGCTCTTTACCCTTTAGCCCATCAAACCCGTGCCCTTTGCCACACCTAGCTGATCGGACCCCAACTTGGCACTTGGGTATTTTGTTTCCAGCTGCTTGGACACCACCTTAACACCACGGACACACAGCTCCTCGGACATGCCCAACTCCTTGAGCATTCTTCCAACCGCTTGGGGCCACCGTACAACTGCTCGGACGCACACCCGAATCACTCGGACACACCATCTCCTCGGACACTCCAGCTCCTCGGACACACAGTTCCCAGCCACTTGGGGCACAACACATCCGCTCGGACGTACACCCGAATCATTCAGACACACCATCTCCTCGGGCTCTTCAGCTCCTCGGACACACAGCTCCTATCCACTCGGGGCACAACACATCCGCTCGGACGCATACCCGAATCACTCGGACACACTATCTCCTCGGACACGTAGCTCCTCGGATGCCCAGCCCTCGGACACGCTCCCAGCTGCTCGGGGGCACTGCACAACCACTCGGTCATACATCCAAATGCTCATACACCACCTTAGGCCTTAGTCCTTTGAACACCACTCGACTCTCCAAAAATTACTATTATTTCCCAAAAAAATGAATGTCTTTATCTTGGGAAAATTGATTTTTCTTCTCAAAGAAATTGTTTTCACAAGGCATTGTATATATTATTATTTTTTTCATTCACTTTATGTTTGGTTTACTCACCTCCTCTTATATTTTTTAGATGAATCGCTTCGACTACAGGGGAGGTGATAACCAAACAGATTCTGACTCCTCAGTTCCCGCTTCAAGGGACACTTTTTCGAATAGTGATTCTTCTTCCAAATTCCCTGGGAGACGAACTCCTGAAGACCATCTCCTTAATCTCAAGAAAATCCTTCCGCGGTCAGCTTTATATTTCCTTCACAAAGATCAATTCCTTAAGAAATAAAGCCAGCACCAACCGATGAGGGTGAAGAAGTATAATCGACTCCCTCAAGAACAAGATCCCCAAGCTGCTCGTAGTGCAACACAAAAGATGGTAGAAAGAGTGCCGTGTATGGGAGATAATTTATTAAGAGAAGCTGAGACCAAGGCTTCTTCAAAACCCCCTCGCCAAGCTCAAAAAATTGGAAAACCCAGGAGAAAGGTTACTCAAACATTCACCATAGAAATCCAGCAAATCGCTACACGTAGGTTGAGGAAAGAAGAAGATGTTGTGCCTTCCTGGTTTGTAACTAAGCCCTCTAAATTACATTCCAAAATTTTTGATAAGCATATCGAGACTTTGGGTCTCGAAGGAGTGAATGTGATATGTCCACACCTTGACCAAAGAACCAATAATCCTGGTGGAGCCTATTGTGCCTGGTCTAAGTATCACATTTATGCAGGAGCCAAAATCCCCTTGCATCCTTTCTTCTGATCAATAGAAGATTACTTCAATGTGTCTCCCTTCCAGATTGCTCCAAATGGTGTACAAGCCTTGTCTACTCTATACATTCTCTACCACTTCCAGGGCTAGGACCCGCCTATTCCTCACGAGGTACATTATTTATTCGATTTTAGGACTAACCCTAGCCACAAGAATACATGTTTATTCCACCTCTTTCATAGGCAAAAAAGGGTTAAGTACCTTCATGGTATAGCCTATAAATCGAATCCTGGGAAGTATTATACGGAATACTTCCTTAATACAGACATTAAAGCCAACAACCTGGCTTTCACACATGCCAATGCTTTTGATCAACCTCTCCCAACCAGGGAAATGTATGCTCGAGTAGAAGAACTTGCCAACATGCCTCTAAATGAAAAGGACGTTGAACAGTTGGTCTCCTTGGAGAATCTTCGACTGGTGGGATTGTTACCGAACAACCAAGATATTGTTGTGGGTAGTACGACTAATGAAACAGACACGACTGATCAGTCCAATACTGACACCGAAGTAGTGACCGACCAGTTTTCTCCTATTCCATCCCCTCATCCACGCCGAGTAGGTGGTCCCATTATTAGAGAGCCTCCTTCTGAAAATCCTCACCGACCCGCCTTCCTTGTCAGGCATGGCAAAGGAAAAAGTATCGAGCTCTTTAGAGAAGACAGCTCATTGTTGGAGGACGAAGACGAGACTTTTAACGAAATTCTAAACTCAGGTTTCGCTGACAGTAACCATAATTGGATTTTGTGATGAATCTCTTGAATTTTATTTTTTACCTATGTTCATTTATTGCTTTTACTAACCCAACTTTGGCTTTACTCTTATGCAAATCCGACCATGTTCAAGCAATTCATCACGCCCTCTACCCAAAAGAGGAAAACTGGTGAAGGTAGTAACTCAACTCCTCCGAGCAAGGTTATAAAGACCACACCACATAGCCAGGGAAAATCATTAGATCAGTCGGTCATTCTTCCACGCTTGGCTCCTCCGTCAATTCCCTATTCTGCTAGTCTACAACCTACCCGGTCAACTTGCTTAAGTGAGCGTCTTCGTGTCGTTGGTGAATATGATAAAGAGTTACTAGACCATACTCTTCACCATGCAACTACGACTCAGACCTTTGAGACTCTACCTCGACAAAGCGTCGAAGTTGTCCTCCACAAAGGCCTTGCTCAGATCATGAGTGTAAGCATCTTACTAGAAACATTTACTTTCTTATTGATCATATTTTAATAATTCCTAGTTATTTATTCCAGGGACTTATCACTGTTAGTCATATCCAACGCTGAGCAGCTTGACACTTTACTTTACGTTTCTTAAAACATCTTAGGTATTTTGTGAATAGTAAAGTCTCTTTGATCTATGCCATGAATTTTTCGCATGAGTACTTAGTTTTCTAACTTAGAAATTACAGACATTTCATAAGTCCCTGCTAAGTATACTTTCTCACACTCTTATTGCTCTATCATTTTATGAGCTTAATGTTTTATTTCACACGAATATTTACTTTTAACTTGGTGGAATTTTGAAAGATGCCAAGTTACTTAAGCTTTGATAAACAAGTTAGCTTAATGGCCCTTTTCAACTTTGAAAGCTTACAAGTCAGCCTAAAAACAAATATATTAATTCGTGCGCCCATTGCATGTGTTGAATTAATTACCAGTATACCCCATGTGCCCCCCAAGTGATCGAGGGTTGTAAGATCCTTGGTCACTTGCTACTTGACCAGATCTGTTCGAGAAATTACTACTCGTGAAACACATTGAATATAAAGAAAAATATTCAAGCAGTTGAACACTGTTTGAACACACCGAGCAGTTGGACACTGCCCAATTTTACCGATTAGTTAAACACTATTCAGAAAATTAACATATATGCATATTTGTAGCATGAATCGGCCATGCTACGCATAGTCTCTTTTATTACTCATCAATTTGAAAAGGACAAAACGTGCCTAGTAATGAGTCTCAAACAAACAAAAACTGTTTAAAAACAAATGACTAGTCAGCAAATAACCAAACCATAAACATACTTAAATAACAAGTAAAGCATTTTCATATAAGCTACCACTGTGCAAGTGGTATTTATTGATAATATTTCCTAAGGTGCTCGCCATTCTAGTAGTTTCTGATCAGCTCACCATTCAGCCTAGAAAGTTTGTAAGTGCTTGGCAGCAAGACTTCCTCGATCTGATATGGTCCTTCCCAATTTGGTCCTAGCACTCCAGCTCCTGAGTCTTTGATGAATACTCTTCTGAGAACCAAATCTCCAACCTGTAACTTTCAGTCTTTAACTTCGGAATTGAAATAAGGGGCCACCTTTTATTGATGAGCAGCAACTCTTATGCTCGCCTTTCCTCAATAAAATCCAAAGATTCAGCCAGTAATTGATCGTTATCATCCTGGTTGTAAGTGCTTCTTCGATGGGACGGGGGGTTGATCTCGACCAGTATCATATCTTCATAACCATGTGCTAAGGAAAAAGGAGTATGGCCAGTTGCTGTCTGAGCAATGGTTTTGTATGACCAGAGAACTTATGGTAATTCTTCCGCCCAACATCCTTTAGCTTGCTCGAGTCGCTTCTTTAGGGTGTCTTTCAATGTTTTGTTTATCGCTTCTACCTGCCCATTCTCCTGTGGATGGGCCACTGAGAAGAAGCTCTTTGTGATGCCATGCCTAGCACAAAAATTAGTAAATAGATCACTATCAAATTGTGGACCATTATCAGACACTATCTTTTTTGGCAGGCCATAACGACATATGATATTTTTCACCACAAAATCTAACACTTTCTTTGATGTGATTGTGGCTAATGGTTCAGCTTTAGTCCACTTAGTGAAATAAGCCACAAAAACTACCACAAACTTCACTCCTCCTTTTCCTTTAGGTAGCCTCCCGATCAGATCTATTCCCCATACTGCAAAGGGCCAGGGACATTGCATTTGTTTTAAAATATTTGGAGGTGCTTTGGGTATCTTATAAAATCTCTGACACTTATCGCATTTCTTCACATATTCCATGGAGTCCTCGTTCATTGTAGGCCAGAAAGATCCTTGTCGCAAAATCATTTTAGAGAGACTTTGCCCCCTAGCGTGATCCCCACAAAATCTCTAGTGTACTTCGGCTAACAGGCTCTTCGACTGGTTGGGCATCACACACCTAAGTAGCAACATAGAGTAACCTCTTCTATATAACACCCCCTCCATCATGACATACCATGCAGCCTACCTCATCGTCCTCTTAGCA
Source organism: Humulus lupulus (assembly GCF_963169125.1). Lineage (NCBI taxonomy): Eukaryota > Viridiplantae > Streptophyta > Magnoliopsida > Rosales > Cannabaceae > Humulus > Humulus lupulus. The sequence continues at coordinate 126,201,590 of NC_084794.1, forward strand.
TCATTGCGGTTATCTAGTAAGGTCCCTTGCTCGAGGTACGTGATGATGGGTGTCATCCAAGTGTCAGTTACAGTAATTGGCATTGCTTCCTGCTTGGTAATACTTGGTTTTGCTAAGTATTCAACAGGTACTATGTTCAGAGTGTCAGCATCCTTCGCATTGGCTAATTTTTCCAAGGCGTATGCATTGGAGTTCTGATCTCGTGGCACCAACTTGATCGTGTACTCTTCAAACTATGCTAACAAGTCTTTAGCTTTATTTAAGTATGCCACCATACGCAAACCTCTCGCCTGATATTCTCCCAATATTTGGTAAACCACCAGCTGAGAATCACTATTTACTTCGACCGACCGGGCATGTACATCTCTTGCCAATCGTAATCCTGCTAAAAGGGCTTCATATATTGCCTCATTATTGGAGGCATTGAATCCGAACCTTAACGTGCAATGAATTCAATGTTGTTCTGGTGTGATTAATATAAGTCCAGCCCCTGCATGATGTTCATTTGAAGATCCATCCACATAAAGTTGCTCGGTAGGAAAATTTTCCTCTGCCCAGCAACATTTTCTGTCCCGTCGGGTATATCAGGAATTATGGTGCATTCAGCAATGAAGTCCACTAGTGCCTGTCCTTTGATGGTTGATAGGGGCTGATACTTGATCTCGAATTGGCCCAATTCGATAGCCCATTTAAGTAAACGACCAGAGGTTTCTGGTTTTTGTAAGACTTGGCGTAAGGGCTGATCGGTAAGCACCTTTATGGAATGTGCCTGGAAGTATAGCCGTAATTTGCGAGACGCAAGCACTAAACAGTATGCTAACTTCTCGATCATAGGGTACCTTGACTCTGCTCCTACCAACTGCTTACTGACATAATAGACCGGATGTTACACCTTATCTTCCTATCGTATTAGAGCAGCACTGATGGCATGTTCTGTGACCGCCAAATAAATGAAAAGATCCTCTCCATCTATGGGTTTCGATAAAACTGGAGGTTGAGCCAAATGTTTTTTTATGGCTTAGAATGCCTGCTCGCATTCTTCTGTCCAGTCAAATTTCTTGCTTCCTCTTAGTAAGTTAAAAAATGGGACACACTTGTCCGTTGATTTGGAAATAAACCTACTTAGAGCAGCAGTCCGCCCGGTCAAACTTTGTACATCTTTGGTTCTAGTCGGAGACTTCATATCCATGAATGCCTTAATCTTCTCAGGATTGGCTTTTATCCTTCACGAGTTAACTATAAATTTGAGAAACTTCCCAGAACTTACTCCAAAAGAGCATTTGAGGGGGTTTAGCTTCATGCGGTACTTTCTAAGTATTGCAAAGCACTCCCCCAAATCTCGCACATGCCCCTAGCTTCCTTTGACTTGACCAGCATGTCATTGACATACACTTCCATGTTTTTGCTGATCAAGTAGCAGAACATGCCATTCACTAAACGCTAGTAGGTGGCTTCTGCGTTCTTCAAGCTGAATGGCATATCCTTATAACAATATAATCCTATGTCTGTTCGAAAGTTGGTATGCTCCTCGTCATGAGGGTGCATACTTATCTGATTATACCCAGAGTAAGCATCCATGAAGGACAAAGTTTCTTGACCAGAAGTTGCGTCAACCAACTGGTCTATCTTGGGCAAGGGAAAGCAGTCCTTGGGACATGCTTTATTCAAATCGGTGAAGTCCACGCAGATCCTCCACTTCCCATTGGACTTGGGCACTAACACTAGGTTAGAAATGCAGGCGGGGTAATAAGCTTCCCTTATGAACCCGTTTTCCTTCATTCACTCAACTTCTTCTTTTAGAGCTTTTGCTCGTTCCTTGTCAAGAAACATTCTCTTCTGTTGCACTGTTGGGTAGTTTTCATCCACGTTGAGCACGTGGCTGATCACAGTTGGTGAGATACCCACCATATCATTGTGAGACCAGGCGAAGATATCTTGATTCCTTCGCAAAAATTCTACCAGGTATGCTCTCACCTCCATCTTTAAATTCTTCCCAACTTTGACCACTCTGGTTGGGTCATTTTCATCTATCGGGACCTCCTCTAAGTCCTCCATAGGTCCTACTTCACTCTCCAAATCCCCAAAGCGAGGATCAATATCCACTCCCTCGCTTTGGGCAACGCCCTATCTGGTGACTTCATAAACGGATGGGACCTGTTGCATATTAACACCAGAAGTACTTTCCTGGTTGATAACCTTTAAAACCTTCTCTTGGTTGACTAAATCCACAATGCTATATTGGTTGATGTCCATCTCGTCTACTACCTCCTCTCTCTTTCTCCGCACATAATCATATTATTCTCCTTAGCTCCCCTCCGTGCCTTAACAACTGAAGCGTTATTGCATTCCCTGGCTTCTCTTTGGTCTCCCCAGACACAGCCTAGGCCTGCACTGGTTAGGAACTTCATGGAAAGGTGCCTTATAGACACTGCCGCATGTAAAGCCATGAGTAGTGGTCGACCAATCACCACATTGTAAGTCGACGAACAATCTACTATCAAAAACTCTGTCATGACTGTCTCATGCCTAGGAGCGTCTCCTACTGTGACCGATAATTTGATCATTCTGGCCGGTGATAATCCTTCTCCAGTAAACTCGTAAATAACTTGAGAGCAAGGTTTCAAGTCATTGACGGACAATTTCATCTTTTCAAAAGATGACTTATAGATAATGTCCACAGAACTTCCCATGTCAACTAGGCATCTCTTCACTTTCATATTTGCAATTTGGACTGTAATGATGAGTGGGTCATTATGAGGATACCTAACATGTCTAGCATCATCCTCCGTAAAAGTAAGAGACTTACTTTCGTACGGTGGACTCTTTGGAGGCCGCTCCTCTACAGTCATGACTTCTGATGTTAATGTTGCATCCAACTCATGTCGAAGTGTCTGGGAATATCTTTCCCTTGCCTTATTACTGTCCCCAGCCAATTGTGGACCTCTACATATAGTGTCTAAAGTGAAGTCCATAGGCTCGGGTTGCAAGGGTGGAGACTGCTGCTGTTTGAACCCCGGATTGTTGTTGCTTCCATCTCCTTGGGGTTTCTCTGCCCAACAATTTTTTAACTTTCCCGACGGGAGAAGAAACTTTATCTCATCTTTGAGATGATTGCATTCGTTTGTATCATGACCATAATCTCCATGGAAATGACAAAAGTTTTTCATGTCTCTTTTACTCATCTCTTTCCTGATGGTTGGCGGTTTTCGGTTGGGAATCTCTTGATGACTTGCGAGATATATTTCTGCCCGGCTGGCCGACAAAGGGGTGAAATTAGTGAACCAAGGTTCATACTTGGTTGGATTATCATTTGGACCTGACTTAGCCTTCTTTTCTTCATGGCGGTCAGACGCGTTATTCCCACGTTTCTTTCCACCATTTTGACTATTTCCACCATTCTTAGGAGGGTCAGTTGTTCCACCCGGATCGTTTATGCCTTTCTCCTCTTTCTCGATCGCGTCATCCAATTTCATATACTTGTCCGCTCGGTCAAGAAATTGTTGAAGTGTTGAAATTGGATTTCGATGTATACTATCCCACAAAGGGCTTCGATAAGTTATTCTAGAGGATATGGCAACCATCTTCCCCTCATCTCCGACAACAGTTGCTCAGTTGGCTTCTCTCATGAACCTCTATATATAGTTCTTTATAGACTCATCCTTTTCCTGTTTGATGTTTGCCAAGTGGTTGGCATAAACTGGTGGAGTCCAAGCAGTGTTGAACTGTCTACAAAACTCTTTTCCTGAATTTTCCCAAGAGGAAATGGAATTCAACTTGAATTTCCAATACCATTCCTGGGTAGTATCGGATAATGTAATCGGGAAAACTCTACAAAAATAATCGTCACTTACCCCGAGCAGCTCCATTTGATCCTCAAATTTCCCAACATGTCTAATGGGATCTGCCTTTTCTGTATATATTGGTAGCACCGGTGCTTTATATTTTGTCAGTGGCTGGGTTGCTCTGATTCGGGCACAAAACAGACTGCCACTCCTAAGGTCTACCGCATCCATACTGGAAGGTCATTTTGACAAACCTTGCACTGCAGCCGATAGCACGTCAAGCTGGGCTTGGATGGCTGGTGCAACCGACGAGGTCCCAAGGTCTTGACCCCCTGGTCAGGCATTTCTATCTGGTGCACTGTCATCAAGTATTTCTACTTGACTGGCAGGGCGGTTCAGATCTTGCCCTTCGACCGGGACAGTCCTCCTTTTGTCGCTGATAACGTCCCTTAGATCCTTCCGGGAAGTGCGTCCTCCTAACCGATCAAACACTATGCCCTTAGACTTTTCATAAGGCTTACTGCGCGGGACTTTCTCTCTCCCACTACGCTGTTGGCCGGGATGTAGTGGAGGCTTTTCGGTACGTCCCGGGCAGTTTTTTCCTCCTCGTGGGTTGTTGCCGTCTTTATCTTTTGACCGATCGGTGTGATGACTATCAGCCTCATCACGACCACATCCATCTTTAAACTGCGAAGTTTTCTTATCTCGAGGAGTCTTGGTCTAATTAAGCCTGGGTGGAGTCTCCTTACCGCCTGACCGGTGACTCCCTGATCTAGAAGTTTCTGATCAGTGGCTCGTGGAAGGGGTTCTAGAGTTCTCCCTTTGCTTCGAGGCAGTTTCAAAGCAGACCCCATCATCTTCCCGACCAGTGGGGTTACTCCTACTTCTATCCGGTCCCCAAGAATTGGCTCTGCCAGTTGTCCTTTGACCAACATTATTATTCCTTGCTCCCTGGGTGGCTGTTCCTCGTGCTGTGGTTTGGGCATTGGCCTGGGTCAATGAGTAGCCGCTTCTAGAGCAACTGCAGCCTCACGATTTAATTGATCGGCCTCCTCCTGCCATCGCCTAATCTTTTCACTTCTGGCATCCATCTCTTATTTTTGCTGCTCGAATGCAGCCTTCTGCCTGGCCATTTCCTCAGCGAAAGATTCCTGTCGAGCATTGAATTGCATCATCTCCTCTTGGAAAGCGCCTATTGCTTCCGGGAGTAGTTCGACTTCTGGATTTGTCTCCAAGAGAAAGACCCTGGGCTCAGTCTCAGGGTTCTAAGGTCTAGGACCTTCTAATCTAGCAGGCTCTTTTGATGTACCTAGCTTTTTGGATGCCATATTGGTAAGATAGTAGTGTATTTCTTCTATTCAGGCTCTCAATGAAAGCACCAAAAATGTTGACCACGATTTTGGCCAACTACGAGTAGACACAAAAACGACAATGAACCTTGAATAGAAAGTAAATAACACAAGTAATTTTTATAGTGGTTCAGCCGCAATTTATTGGTAATAGCCTAATCCACTTAGAGTTGTGATATATTTAACCTATACTTAAGATCAGATGAACCTTGGTCAACTGAGTTTCTCAAGTATAAGTAGGAAAATACAGTGTTTCTCTCTCTGAACTCTCAGAAAATGCTCCTAGAATACCCCAACTAATGGTCCCAAAGTCTCGAAACTAGAGAGCATTCTTTTTCAGTCTCTAGATCTCAGATCCCCCAAATGATGCCATGAACCTCTTATTTATAGGCTCATGGATCGTACATGAGAAATATCCCTTTGACGGGGTCCTTGGTTGTTCCAACCAACTTTAATTAAGAAAATAAAAATAAATTCAAATTACAACAATATAGCTATTACTCCAGGATATCTGAGAGATTCCAGCAGCAGTTATGAATGATTCGCGTTGAAGCTGTTACTGAGGCTTTACTGAAGAGTCACTAGACGGTTAACTTTTGAGATTCTGATCCGTCGATCGACCAACTCCATCCCCCGAAGTGACTGGTCGGCCAAGACACCTCACCGGTCGGCCAAAGCATATCACTTTTCAGGCATGGTACACCGTTGGTCGGGTATGACACATCACTGGTCGACTAAATCTATTTCCTGACCAGTAATATCACAACTCCCCAGGTCAATTCTCAACCGTTTCACTTATTTAAATAACACATTTATTGACTATTAATGTGTCATTTACTGACCATGCATTGCCACTTTTTCATCTGATTGCCACGTCATTGAGAAAAACTTTTGGGGATAAGAGTTAGTATTCTAACTGATTGAATTATTAGAGTTCTTTGACTTGTTCGTTACCAGCTTACCCCATACTTACATCTTGGGAACTCGGTAGTATAATTGAGTGGTAGTATTAATCATAGATATGAACATATATAGCTTCTGATGAAGAAGTAAAATGATGGTCACCTTTTATATTTGTTCAAGGTGCTACATGATAGAGATCTCATTTCAGTAATTAATATTAGTTTACCGAAATATCATTTACAAGGAACTAAGTGTTTTAAGGATAAAATACAATGAAGGGTAAAACAATATTTTAGTCCCATCTCATTGTAGACCGTCTATAGAGGATTGAGTGACAATCATGGTTGTAAAAATGGATAACTAATAACATATCTATATTTCTTATAGAACGTTCTATGAATTCAAGAGTGCAATTCTGAGTATTTAATGAAGTCACGGGGAATTAATAAGTTAGTAAATTTATTTGTTAAATTTATGATAACTTATTGGAGCTTGATTTCATAGGCCCATGGTCCCCACTATACCTTGGATAAAATCATCTAGATAGTCTCAATTAATTGATTTAATTATCAAAGTTGACCATGTCAATTTTTGATAGTTTCACAGAATTATACAATTTAGAGAAGAAAAGAAAGTTTAGTACAGATTTATTAATTAAGAAAAATTGGTGTCGAAATGAATAAATAAGTTTAAATCAAGGTTCAAATTATAAATAATTAATTTGATAAAGGATTTAAATAATTATTTAATTAATTAATCAATAGAAAATAATACAAGCCTTGATTTTAAGTCCAATGAGCATATAATTAAATGAGAAATTTCACGGGCCTAAAGCCTATGATAGTTTCGACCTAATGGCTGATATTACCTATTATTTTATTGAGTTTTTCAATTAAATAAGTGACCTAATTGAGCCTAAAAAAAGAATGCTAAGTGAGAGCTGAAAACAAGTGATTAGAATATCTAGTTTTGATGCTTTAGGGTTTTAGACTCTCTCTACAACAAAAGTCATTTTCTAAGCCTCAATATTCTCTTCTCTTTGTATCTATCTCATGTGTTGAGAATTGTCCACTCTAGTCTAGGTGATTCTAAGGATACTTTGGAACATTGTAAATAAATTTGAAGATTGGTTTAGTTTCTTGGTGATACCCTAAGACAGTAAGGATTCAAGGGTTAGAGAAACTAAAGGAAAGACTTATTTATTCCGCAGTGTATAATATAAGTGTCTTATCTTTATCTCCGTTTAAATTCAATTATATAAATATGTTCTAGGTTTTCTTATATTGATTTGTTTAATATATGATTTACATGAAAATAAATAAGATTATGTATAAGTTTTCCCAACAAATGGTATCAGAGCCTTTGGTAATCTCTATTTTCATGCATGAACATGGTAAAAATTGAATTATTTGAAGTGTTGAGTAATTGGATAGATTTCATGTTTTTTATGAAGCATATTGATTTTTATGTGATTATTAGCAAATTTGAGTTATTTTGTTGTGTTTTTTTATATAATTAATTTTTATAAATTCTTTATTTGGTGTAAAACATTGTAAAAATTATTTATAAAGCGTTTTGGGTTAAAAAATTATACAAAATTTGGCTGATGTGCGCACTTGCACGCGCATGCCAACACGCGCCTCCTTACCGCACGCATCCGCCTATGCGCGTACCCCAGCAGCTGCGCGCGCATCTCCCAAGCAGAAGCACACGATGAACAGTACCCATGACAGGTACTGTGCATCCAGAATGTTTTTTTTTAAAAAAAAAATTATAGATAATAAAAATATGAAATAGATTTTTTTAGAACAAACCCAAAAATATGAGATTTATTTTATCATTTAAAAATAATTTTAAAAATAAGATATTTTAGTTGTTTAATATTTAAAAATTAGATATTTTCTACAAAATTTCAAATTCAAATTTAAAATAGGTTAACTAATTTTAAATATTTTAATATATTAAAATATTAAAATTAAGTTATCAGATATTAAAGATATTTTTTTAAAATACTTAACATTTTTGTTGAAATATTTTATTCTATGGATTTTAATATTTAAATTATTTGAAATTTGAAAAATTTGTTAACTAGATACTTTTATGGATATTTGAATTGCTTAACTGTTTAAGATATTTTAGTTTTGTTATAACTATTATTATTTTATTATTTTTTAATAAATGGTTAAGATATTGCTTATAGTTGTAACAACACAAGATATTTTTTGAAAAATAGTTAAAAATATTTGTTTTAAAATTTAAAATTGATTAAATTTTGAAAAATATCACATTTTCAAACTAATTAATAAAATAAATATTTTTTAATAAATTGGATTTAAATTAACTTTTGTTAATTGTTGATAAATCCTATTTAAATTCAATTAATATTTTTCAAAATGACCTACACTAAGTTGATTGTTGATAAATTAAATTTAAATTAAATTTTGTTAATTGTTGATAAATTTCATTTAAATTGACTTAATTTTTGCAAAAAATTAATTAATTCGAATTTCGGATAAATTATAGAAAATTAATCATTTTATTTTTCAAATGAAATAAATTGTGGTATTTTTGCGTAAATTCATAGACTTGCTCATATAGTAACATGATTAGGCCCATCAAATTATAACATGTCTATTTGCACTATATGTAGTATTTTTGCAATTGGGCTAAGAAGCATATAGTGGTCCATATGTTTACTTATTATATGGCTTTTGCTAAATAAAACATTCATAAAATGATAAGTTTTATTTGGGCCCATTAGAAAATGTAAAGTTTAAATTCCTTTTTGTGGGTGATTCCTCTTGTGAAGGTTTATTTGCTTTGCATGACTATACTGGGCATAATCAATTAAAGATAATTAATAAAACAAATGTTTAAATTCCTATCTTTTTGACATTGTATGGAAGTTTGGGGGCCTTATAGTGGGAACGACATACTGGATCCATCTCTCCTCCATACAAGCCCAATTGTTGATGCCAATTTTCCTAAGTTGGACTTAATTGTATATGTTCATTATAATAGTTAAACCTAAATATTGATTAGAAATAAATTAATTCTAATTTAATTGAATTTGTTTAAATGTGAAACTTTAGAATGAATAGAAAATTATAGGACTTTGGTTTTAAAAATTAAATTTTTTTGGATAACCATAGTCATTAATTTTTTGAAAATTAATAATCAAAATACTATTTTTAATTAAATAATGATCTTATTTTAATAATTATATTCGATCTCCACTGTTAGTTTAACAAGGTCAATAGCTTAATGGGTCCTCGAGACGCTTCGATTCGTCCCTCTACGGAAGGTCTTCAGTAGTTATTTTTGACAAGATTAGATTTTTAAAGATAAATAATTATAGGTAAAATTATACTAGACTCACCCCTACGGTGACTACTAGGACTAAATCTATGATTATCGAAACCGTGGGTCTAGCTCATAAAATAAGAAATTTTGTTTTCTTATTTTGATCGAATAGTAGGTTGTTAATAATGGTGTCCATTATTAAATGAGTTTACAACTCTATTTAACTAATGATATTTTTTAACTCTCCCTAACCTAAACATGAATATTACAGATTAGTTAAAAACCTAAAGAAATAGAGATATGATTATATTGGTATTTTTCCGTATCTTACATATTTATGGTATATGTTGTGTTATTTCTTGAAATTGGAGTGAATAGAAGTTTTATTGAGTAAATGTGATTGATTTATATTTTATTCATAATATGTAGTATTATTATGGCTGTGTCTACTCCTATCCTAATTAATAAGTTCGCAATAAGTTAGCAATAATAGATGAGGAGACTCAAGTAGGCTTAATCCTCAACAGTCTATCTCCAGCTTTCTTGGCGTTCACCACCAATTATGTGATGAATAAACTCAACTACAGTCTAACGCAACTCATGAACAAGCTTCAGACTTTCGAGTCTATCATGGGTGGAAGAAGTAAGGGAGGATAAAAGAAGACTACTGCTGTTGCTGCTGATACAGCTAAGGCTGAAGCTAACCTAGATTCATCTTGGAAAGATGGAAACAAAAGGAAATGTGGACAAAACACCAACCCTAGGCCTGAAAGGCTTCAAAGACGAGTGCATAACCAAGTGCACCGACGCCTAAGGGGAAGAAAAAGAAAAACAAGAAAGGTAAATGTAGGTTTTTTCACTGCAATGAGAAGGGGCATTGGAAACAGGATTGCCCCAAGTTTCTAGCAGCGAAAAAACAAAGGTAATGATTACAATTCATTTATCTTAGAAACATATGCTTTAAAGAATAATAAATCCATTTGGATTATTCTTTCTAGATCTACTAACCATGTTTGTAACTCTTTACAACTTCTTGAATTATGGAAGGAAGTGGACGAAGGAGGCTTAAAGCTTAGAGTTGGGAACGGAGCATTCGTTGCGATCCAAGCTAGATGAAGAGCTCACCTGAAGTTCGGGAATAAATATTTAATTTTGAAAGATGTATTTTTTATTCTAGATTTTAGTAGAAATTTAATTTCAGTTTCCATGTTGCAATTAGAACGATTTGTTATGACTTTCACAAGTTCTGATATATCTATTTCATTCAATGGATCACAATTGTGTATTGCATGTTTGGAAATGGGCTTTATATTCTGCGACCTAACGAAACCCTCGCGCTTAATAATGATTTATTCAAAGTAGCTAAACCTAGGACCAATAAACGTCAAAAGACCGATAACAATAACATGGCGTATTTATGGCATTTGAGACTACGTCACATTGGCTATGATACAATTCAAAGACTTACAAAGGACGGGCCTTTGAGAGACCTCACCTTAGGTGAATTACCTATCTGTGAATCTTGTCTAGAAGACAAACTAACCAAGCGTCCATTCTCTGGAAAGGGTGATAGGGCCAAAGAACCACTTGGACTTGTTCATTCAAATGTTTGTGGAGCTTTGAATGTACAAGCCAGAGGTGGTTTTGAGTATTTCGTCACTTTCATTGACGATTACTCTAGATACTCATGTCTTTTCCTAATGCATAGGAACTCATAAACATTTTCAAAGTTTCAGGAATTCCTAGCTATGGCTCAGAACCAATTAGAAAAAATGTTAAAGATCTTGCGATCTAATATGGGTGGAGAATATTTGGATATGCAGTTCCAAGATCATTTCACTGAACTTGGGATTTTATCACAACTTACTGCCCTAGGTACTCCGCAACAAAATGGTGTAGCGGAACACTGGAATAGAACTTTATTGGAAATGGTTAGATGTATGCTTAGTTACTCAACTCTGCCAACTACATTCTGGGGACATGAAATTGAAACTACGAATGACATTCTAAATGTCGTACCGTCCAAATCAATCCCCAAAACACCTTTAGATGCTGGAATGGATGTGAACCTATTTTACGCCATTATAGAATTTGGGGGAATCCTGCCCACATCCTAAGGAAAAAGGAAGGAAAGCTAGAACTGCAAACCAAAGTTTGCATATTTGTTGGCTATCCTAAAGACACTCGGGGTGGAATTTTCTATAGTCATTTAGAAAATAAAGTGTTTACTTGTATGAATGCTACTTTTCTGGAAAATGGCTATGTCCAAAACTTCAAACCGCGCATCAAAGTAGTTTTAGAGGAGATGGTAAAGGAATTGAGTCCAACCAATGTTCCATCATTATCAATGCAAGTTGATGATGAAATTCTCACTCTTCATGTCCAACCGACGCAAGTCGATTTAAATGAAGAAAGTACCACTATTCCTGAGTAAATAGTCACGGGGCCTTGTCATAGTGGGAGGGTTTCGAGGAACCCATTTCACTTGGTTTGGATGGTGAAACCAAGATGGTTGTTGGTGACACTAGTGATGATGATCCATTGTCTTTCAAACAGGCAATGGCTAGCCTTAAAAACGAACTATGGCTCGAAGCCATGAAATAGGAAATGGAGTCCATGTACTCAAATTTTGTCTAGGATCTTGTGGAAGCACCTAGTGACTTTAGGGCCATTTGGTGAAAGTGGATCTACAAGAAGAAATGAGGTGTTGATGGAATGATCAAAACTTATAAAGCTCGATTAGTGGCAAAGGGTTATACCTAAAGAGAAGGTGTGGACTATGAGGAAACTTTTAGTCTGGTAGCCATGCTCAAGTCCATTCGCATCCTCCTATCCACAGCAGCCACTCTCGACTATGAGATCTGACAAATGGACGTCAAGACAAATTTTCTTAATGGGAAGCTTGACAAAGTCATTTATATGGGTTAGCCAGAAGGTTTTAAAGTAGCTGGATAAGAAGGAAAAGTTTGAAAGTTGAATAGGTCCATTTACGGACTTTTGTAAGCTTCTCGTTCCTGGAACCTTAGGTTTCATGAGATAATCAAAACCTATGGATTTGAACAAAACACTGATGAGCCTTGTGTTTACCAACTAAAGGCAAATCAAATAGTGGTATTCCTGGTTCATTATGTAGATGATATCTTATTCATTGGAAACAATGTTAAGAAATTATCATATGTGAAGAATTGACTGAGCACTCAATTCCAGATGAAGGATTTGGGTGAAGCAAGTTATATTCTTTGTATCCAGATCATTAGGGATAGAAAGAAAAAACTCTTAGCTCTATCTCAATTAGCTTACATTGATAAAGTGCTTGAATAATTTTCAATGGCAAATTCCAAGAAAGGACGTTTATCGTCCTACCATGCAATTCATCTTTCAAAGAAGTAGTCTCTCCAAAATCCTGAAGAGGAATATGCAATGAGAAAAGTTCCATACGCATCTGCAGTTGGAAGTATGTTGTATTCTATGTTGTGTACTAGACCAGATAATTGCTATGCAGTGGGAGTAGTGAGCATGTATCAGTCAAACCTAAAATCGGAACATTGGATAACAGTTAAGCGTATTCTGAAGTATTTAAGGTGGACTATGGATTATATGTTAGTTTACAAGGGTGATATCCTAAACCCTGTAGACTACACCGATTCAGACATTCAGACTGATGTCGATGAGGTGTTTACTCTTGGGGGTGGAACTGTGATATGGAGAAGCGTAAAGCAGTCTGTGATCTCAGATTCCACCATGGAGGCTGAGTACATAGTTGAGTCTGAAGTAACTAAGGAAATATTCTGGCTAAAGAAGTTTTATTCAAATCTTGGTGTTATTCTAGATATGGATAAACCACTTGTGTTGTTTTGTGACAACACGGGAGCGATAGACAACTTGAAAGAACCTCGAAGTCATAAGAGGAGTAAGCATATAGAAAGGAAGTATCACATAATTTGAGAATATGTGGCCATGGATGTAACACCCCAAATTCCCTAATATGGCTTAGTGCCTGGATTAGGGGGCCAGGAGGCAATAATTGAATTAATTGAGTGCTTATGTGTTATGAGCATGTTATTATATGAATTATGTGAGTTATATTATAATATGACTATATTGGCATGTTTAGGTGTATTAAACATGCATGTGAGCCCATTTCTTATTAGAAGGGCATTTTCATAATTTTGGCCCGTTGAGGGCATATTTGAATATATGTATGGTATATGATTGTGACCACATTATTATGTGGATATATTTGGGTTATCCGGCACGAGGCGATCCTAGGGCCAAGTTAGCAGTTTAGTCATAACGGGGGTCAAAAACCCGGCTCGGGGTGAGCCTAGGGGTATTTTAGTAATTTAGCACATTACTGGGATCTATCAGGCAATGGGGAAATTATTTAGTGATCATTTGAGGATATTGTAGATAAAGGGAATTTATGAGACGTTAGTTATGATTAACGGGGAAAAGTGGCAAATTGTGGTAATTGACCAAAGTGCCCTTGTGAGCATTGGAGAGGAAAATTTGGGTTAAGGGTATTTGGGTCTTTTGGATAGACCTTAGCTTGACTCAGCTGGTTTGGAAGGCTGTGGAAAGCAGAGGAGCACTTAGAAAACAAAAGGAAAAGCTCTCACTCTCTCTTTCTCCTTCCTTAGTAACTTGATAATTTTGAAGCTTTTGAGGAAATAAAGCTTGGGAATTGAAGGGTTGGTGTTTAGGATCAAGGTAGGAGTTACTTGGGGCCATAATTCAGATATTGGAGGTAAGGATTCGTTCTCTTTGTGAGTTTAATTTCTTGTGGTTTAAGTTTTGTTAGAATGTTAAACCTTGATGGGTTTTGAGTTTGGGTTTGGATTTGAGTTGGTCATTGGTATGTTTGGGATGCATATGTTGTGTAACAATGCTTTTGGGACTCAGTTAGGAATTTGGGGAAAACTTGGGGTGATTTTGGAAGGTTGGGGTTTGGAGAAAATGCAGGAAAAACCCATTTTTTCTGGGTTCGCGAAGGAGCGTCGCAACGCTGTTCTTCTAAGCTGCGACGCAGGGGTGTTCCAAAGCAGGGAGCCTTGGCTGTGTGCCATGGCGCTTGGGGGCTACGCTGCAGCGCTAGGCCAAATTTCAGGATCCCCGAAATCAAATATTTAGGGTTTTTGCCGAGGGGCTCGAGGGACGATTTCACCACTCCGTTTGGTGGAATGGGAGGTCCCTAGAGCACGAGATTGGTCCGGGGATTCATTTATGGAATCGAATGCTTATAAGATATTGTCTATGGGTTGTGACTAGGTTATCACTAAGGCTTAGGAGAGGTTCGTTTTCGAGGGTCATACATGCTTGCTTATTTGCTTGTGCTTGGACCAAAGGTAAGAAAACTGCACCTGATGCGTGAGATACATGATTAGGGCTAAATGTACTATGATTAGGGCTCGACCCTGTTGTTGAGTGTATTATGATTAGGGCTTGGCCCCGTTTTCGAATGTATTATGATTAGGGCTCAATCCTGTTGTCAAACATGTTATGATTGGGGCTTGGCCCAACTGTTAAATGTAATATGATTGGGGCTTGGCCCAGATGTTAAATGTATTATGATTGGGGCTTAGCTGAATTGTTCAATGTAAACATGATCAGGGCTCTGGCCCCGCTAATGAGCATGATTATGATTATGCATGTGTATACCTGTGTAAGTACATTGTAATGTGTTGTATTGTGTATGATGAATGTATTGTATTTATGTCTTTTCCTGGCTAGGAGGTTCGGCTTATAAGTCAGAAATATGTCTATTGCACCTAACCAAGAGCTCGACCTGCTAGTCGAGGGTATATTAGATTAAAAAGGGGATCAGCTTATAAGTCGATGGACAAAAAGGGCTCAGCTTATAGGCCAAGGGACTACAGGGGCCCGACTTATAAGCCGAGGGATCAAAACAGACTCGACTTATGAGTCGAGGGGTCTACAAGGCTCAACTTATAAGTCGAGGATTTACCCCAGAATAGTTACGGTGAACGGTGAATTGGAAATTTGACCCGTTACCCGAGTCCTTTGGATAAAAACGTGCTTCTAAGTGTTATTAACAGGCTAAGGTGAAAAACAATAAAAAGGAAAGGATATATTTTATTAAATACATAAAACTGTTCATGGGCCCATCAAAAAACATTTACAAGTTAATTACAACTCAAGTTGGTCATTACTGTTTCAAATTTACAAACCCACCGACCTAAGCGGCAAAAATAGGGTAAACCCCCTAGTTCCTCTGAGAACTCCTTGGCCGTGGTGGTCAAGCGGCTACATATGTACACATCACCACCTAAGCTCTCCACTCAAGGTTGGGTGAGCTTTTCTTTCCCTTTACCTGCACCACATAGCACCCATGACCCAAGGCCCAGCAAGAAAACACAATATAGCATGATATAATATCAATAATGATCATAATAATCATTCAGGACTTTCAATCCAAAACAGGCGAGTGACAGTCGCAAAAGTCACTAAGGTGGATTCAGTTCCCAATATCCATGTGACGATAGGGTCACCGAGCTTTAAAGATAAGTCATCCTTTCACTAGCTTAAATAGGTTAGGTGCATGATGACTAGTGACCAACATAACCTACCTCATGACCATAGAGTCATAACCATGGAACTCTGTTTGCTAGCCATGTGACAAGCAGTCACCTAGGCCTTAGGCCTTGGCTCTGAGTAACCAGTCCTAGACTAGCCAAGCGCTTATAAGATTCATCGACCTTAGGGTCAGTCCAGCGTTAATGCCTTAGAGTCATTCAACGTTGATATCGATTAGATCTAATCTTCATTCGGCCCTGCGTTCAGGACGCTTATATCATTTCTGACTCTTAGGTCAGTGGTTCGCGACCAGTGTCGTCCCTGACTAATCAGTGCCATACACAAGTAAACAACATCCGCTAGCATTTAATATGCAATCAGTGTCCACATTTATCAACCAACATGCCTTAACAACAATCATGCATGTCATATACACTGGGTGCAGTTTTCTTACCTCTGATTCGAGCGAGAATGAATAAAAGAACGACCCTTGAGAACGATCTGACTTTTAGTCCTTTAGCGGTCACCTAATCATATCCAAATATGGGACACCATCAATAAAATTATTAACAAAGGTTCCTAAACCAAGATCTAGCCTTTGGGACATCAATCCCCACTAATATGGGTAGTAGGAACCATCCCGAGGCCTAGAACCAAGTTCCTGAGGTCAAAACACTTAAACGGGCTCAAACCTGCCCAAGGGTTGCGGCCCTAACACCTTGAGCCGCGGCCCCCAGCCACTCCAAGAGCAAGGGCCGCAGCGCCCATCAAGGCAAAATCGCTCCACCAGCTTCTTCGAGCTAGGGCCGCGGCGCCCAAGAACAGGGCCGCGGCCCCCAACCCAGAACCATCCATAAACTCGTTTTCCATCATCCCAAACACCCCAAAAACATACCTAAACACTTCCAAATAAACAAATCAAAGTTCCCAAGCTTCCCAATGATCCAAAAACATCAAATCCCGAGGCTCAAACGAACCAAAAACTAAACGATTCACAAAATCCAACTCTAAGCTTAGAAACTCTAAAAACTCAAAACTTAGATTACCTTTGATTGGGTTGTTTCTCGTCAAATCCTTCAGTCAAGAAGCTTCTAATCTTTCCTAGGATCGCTATGCCTCGAACCTCGCTTGATTCTGACTCCTAGAACTCAAGATTTCTTCGGAGATGCTTCTAACGGTAAAATGAACTAACGGGAAAAGAACGAGAGGTTTTCTAACGTACGGTTCTATCTGACAAGCTACTTCAAGCTTAAGTAACCTCAAATAAAACCTAGTGCTCGGGACCCCAAAAACCTCCCCGAGAACATTATAGTCAAAACTCCCAGAATTTCATCCTGATCTCAATAACTCCCAATTTATCATCAAATAACTTTCTCATATCTCAATATCCCAATAAAAGACCCCCATTATGACAAAACCGCTAATTTATAATATAAGACTGTCTCATGCTGAATAGCTCGAATATATCTCCATAATAATGGGATCTCATTCACAAATCACCATATGCACCTAAATATACAAATATGCCCTCAACGGGCCAAATTACCAAAATATCATAATAATCAAATGTGGACCCACATGCATGCATATAACATCATATTATAATACAATTCACATAAACATGCATATATTCATTTAATGGCATAATTAAACAATTATGTCCCTCCCAGCCTACTAGTCCAGCCATTAAACCGCATTAGGGATTTCGAGGCATTACAATATGGCTCGAGACGATCCTAGTGAGCGATTTGGCGAAATAGTCAGGGCGAGGATTTATACCCGACTCGGGGGAGTCTGGGGTATTTTTGGGAATTTAGGAGATATATTTGAAATTAATACACATTGAGTAAATAATTGGTGAATAATTGGATGATGGGCTTTAAGTGGTAAATATTAGGAACACCTGAGGAATTAGTGGGAAAAGAGAATAAATGACCATTATACCCCTAGATTAAGTTATATGCTAGTTATATTATGGGAGGGCAAAATGGTCATTCCCCTAGGACTAAGGATATATTCAATTTTTCCCTTAGAATAGAGTGGAAGGTTGGGGAATTACTGAAGAAGGGAATTACCACAAAAAGCTCTCTATCTCTCTCCCTCACATTTTATGTTCTCACTCTCTCTCAAGTTTGATATGGAAGCTTTGGATCAAAGGGGAGCTTAAACTAAGTTTTGACTGGGAATTCTTGGAGGAAAACAAAAGAGAATTAAGTTTGAATTGTAGCTGGAAACTCAGAGGGAGAAACTACTACATTGAGGTAAGAGTTTTGGACATTCAATTCTTATTTTTTTCTGTTTTCTGTTGGGTTAGCTTGGGTTTTCTGAGTTCTTGTTTATGAAATTGTTGGTGATTTTAATAAGGTTTCTGGGTTGGATCATGTGATAATTCTTGGTATATAGGAGATGAATAGCTGATGTTTGAGAATGCAGTTATAGGGTGATTGTTGAGGTTTTTGGTGTTTCAAATTAGTGAATTTGAGTTTTACTCGTGGTTGAAGTTGGTGTTAAATTATAGAGTTTGGGGGAAAAATTCTGGGCAAGTTAGGGTGATCTTGGCTGGAAGAGAGAGGAGAAAAACCCAGGTTTTCCCTGGGTTCGCAGGGCACATCACGACCCAGCTTAGGGGCGTCGTGGCGCATGTGGCCCTTCTGGCCATGGGAGCTCTCTGTCTTGAGGACGCGTCGCGACTTCCCTGGGCAAGTCGTGACCTGCCTCGCCTTTGGTGCGAGAGCTTGCTCTATGACTTGGGGCAAGTTGCGACTGGCTGGGCCAAATCACGACCCGCCTGGGGGTTTTGAACTTGGAAGGTTTCTTAGTGTCGTTAGGGCTCGGGGGATTTGAACCTAAGGGCTCGGGACAATTTCTACTGCCCAGTTTAGTGGAAATTGAGGTCCCGGAGGCTAGTTTTGCTATCTAAGTATTTTATTTCTGATTGGAAGTTGATAGATATCGATAATTCTTGTGACTAGGTTTGTCGCCAAGGCTCGAGGCTAGGGATCATGCTCGGAGTCAATTCACTTTTCTGCTCGGAATCAAAGGTAAGAAAACTGCACCCGGTTATGTTGTTATGTTGGGACTAAGAGTTCCCTATATTTTTATGCAATGTCATATGATGGTATTATGCCATGTGGACATGAGATAAATGACCTAAGAGTGTCGGAACCAATGTTGGCGCACATGGACACGGCTCGACCATTGGTAGTAGAGGCTAATTATATAATCACTGAGCTCGGCCTAAGCGAGCCGGAGTCAGTGGGGTAAACAGAGGGTGCGGCCTAAGGGCGTCGACCCTGGATATTGAATGATATATTTGCTGTTATTAATCTGAAGATCATGGCATGTTACTTGGATGATTGATTATTGGTTTGCATATTGATATCACTAATTATGTGAACTATGTGGTCTACTGAGTATTTGATTGATGGTTTTTTAATTATTTGGTTATTAATTATTGATTATGCTCTGTTATATGGTTGCTGGGCCTTGGCTCACGGGTGCTACGTGGTGCAGGTAAATGCAAGGATAAGCTAGACCAACCCTGATTTGGAGAGCTCTGGAGGCGGAATGTACATAGCTTGTTGCTCGGCCACCACAGTCGAGGGGTGATACCGGGATAAGAAACCTTAAAGTACTTATTTTACCATTAGATTGGCTTGTGGTTGTTTATACCCTTTGGAATTTTGTAAACTATTCCTTAACTCTTTTTACTTTTGGGATCCCGTGTAACAAACATTTATTTAATTAAAAATTTGTCTTTTATGACCAAAATCTTTTAACCTTAGTTCAATGATGGTTTAGCGACACATTTTCAACTAAATGACTTGATTAGCAAGTCTTGCGCCTTTATTAACAGACAGTGTAACGTTCTTGGTTATCCAGGGCGTTACAAGTGCATTATGCACTTGACTGGCTCGGATGCCAAAGGAATGAATGGGAGTGCATTATGCACTTGACTAGCTCATATGCCGTAGGAATGAACGGGAGTGTGATAAGCACTTGTGTGACCCTATGGTCAATTACTTGTACAGCGTGTGTATGCTTGGTTCCAGTTATTACTATTAAGCATGATGTTATATACTATGGACTATCTGAATTTGCTAATGTGTTTTCTTGTTGAGTATTTTGGCTCACGGGTGCTTTGTGGTGCAGGTTAGGGTAAGGAAAACCTTAGCAAGACATGCGTTGGAGAGCGTTAGGGGCGATGTGTACATATATAGTCTGCTCGACCGCCACGGCCGAGGTATCGTAGGGGAACTGGGGTTGGAACCTGTTTTGCCGCTTAGGTCAGCTTATCTTGTAATCCCTGAGTTGTAAACAAATTTTTAAACTTGTATTTTTGGGATCCCGTGTAAAGACTAAAGTTTTTTTTAATGGAAATGTTTATTTGTTGACCAAGATTCTTAATACATGAAACCTTAGTGGCTTAATCACATGTTTTATTCCAAATGACTCGTTTAGCGAGTCCCACACTATTTTAAACACACGTGGTAACAGACCCTAATTATCAGGACGTTACAACTTGGTATCAGAGCTGCCAAGGGTTCCTGATGATGGACTCGGCATGTACACTTGCCGCTAAAGACAAGCTCGACTCAGGGTCCAGTAACTATTAATATAGATATGTGTGCAATTGCTTAAATGAAGTACATATGACTTACCTACTTGTTTATATAGAAAGCATGAGCTATTCTAATAGGGCTTGGCCTTGACTGTTATATGCATGTTAAAGATGTGCTTATTAGCATAAAATTCTATTGTAAATGTTGCAGGAATGCTTATAAGAATCATTATTAATTTTGAGGGTTAGAAATGCTTATTAGCACTGTTAAATGTTAAAGAAAGGCTTATTAGCCTCATTAACTGTTTATGAGTGCTAGAAAATGCTTATTAGCACTGTTACTTGTTAATAAATGTTAGGAAGTGCTTATTAGCCCCATGTTTGGATATGAATATGAATTGACATGCTTACTAGCATGGTTGTTGAGTGTGAACATTTTTTGGTTCAGTCTTGAGCTGTAGGGAGGCAAGAGGTTTAGCTATTACTACCTAATTGGCTGAATTGATTGTTGCAACAAGGTACACATTTGGAAGTATGCTTCCAGGGTAGTCAGATCTGCAAGTCGACCAGGGAATATAGGCAAAAAAATGGTAATTAGAGTCAGACCACTCTACCAGCTCCCGAAAACTGGAAACAGGTGCTTGTTGATATGCAAGCCAGGCTGCAGAGGTAGGAAGTAGAGATTCGCTAGTTGAGACAACAGCAGGTTCCAGCAGGGAACGCTACGTCAGTGGCCCCACCTGCTGCCATAGTACCAGTTGTACAGCAGCAGTCAGGGATAGAGAACCGTTGGGGGTTGTTATATGAACGATTCAGGAAGTGGCACCCTCCAGTTTTGACGGTAGCGCAGATCCACTCAAGTCACAGAGCAGTGGATGTGCATGATCACATCCATCCTAGATTTTATGAGGATGGTGGGCAACGAGATAGTGGCTTATGCCATGTATATGTTTCGAGAGGATGCCCAAGTCTGGTGGGAGATAGTATCCCCGACTAGGGGCATTAATAACTTGGATTGGGAAGAGTTTAGAACTCAGTTCAGTGAGCAGTATTATAATGAGGTAGTTAGAGCTGAAAAAGCTAAAGAGTTCAGTAAATGGCTGTAATGGAATATGACAGTGACAGAGTATGCACTGAGGTTTGATAGATTAGCCAAGTTCGTTGCAGATTTTGTGTCCACCGATGGGACAAGGAAGGAAAGATTCCTTTAGGGGTTGTAGTCTATGATAGCTCGGGATGTCAGAATCTGCAGTGACGATATATGCTCAGGTTGTGAAAAGAACCCCTACCGCAGAGGGCACTGAGAACAAGATCTGGCATGTGAGTGCAGCCAGAAGGGATACTGGGAGAATGGAACCTCCCTTTACAAGATCGGGTAGGGACGGAGCCCTAGTGACCAGAAAAGGAAAGCTCTGGATACTGTGTTGGGTTCCGGCCTTGGTAGGAGCCATGGGGTGTACAAATTGGCCACTAGAGCGGCAACGGGACCTGGAGGACATATCCAGAGTGCTCCAGATGTAGAATATATCAACTGGGGGAAATTGGTAGTATTCAGGAGACAAGTTAGATCAATGTCAGTGATAGTAGACGACAAAAAGTTGTCAGTTGACCTAGTAAAGCTGGTAATGACCGTCTTGACATGGTTTCTGGGTATGGATTGGTTAAGAGAAGTATGAGGCAACAATAAATTGCAAGAAGAAAAAAAAAGATGGTAACCCTTGGGCTTGAGGGTGAGAAACCCTTTGTACTTGTTGGCATTGTGCATGGATCCCATATACTTATGATATATGTACCTTGGATAATATCATCTAGGTAGTCTCAATTAATTGATTTAATTATCAATTAGAATTATCAATGTTGACCATGTCAATTTTGGATAGTTTCACAGAATTATACAATTTAGAGAAGAAAAGAGAGTTTAGGGCAGATTTATTAATTAAGATATATTGATGTCTAAATTAATAAATACTTTTAAATCAAGGTTCAAATTATAAATAATTAATTTGATAAAGGATTTAAATAATTATTTAATTAATTAATCAATAGAAAATAATACAAACCTTGATTTTAAGTCCAATGGGCTTATAATTAAATGAGAAATTTCACTGGCCTAAAGCTCATGATAATTTTGACCTAATGGCTGATATTACCTATTATTTTATTGATTTTTAATTAAATAAGTGACCTAATTGAGCCTATAAAAAGAATGCTATGTGAGAGTTGAAAATAGATGATCAGAAGATCTAGTTTTGATGTTTTAGGGTTTTAGACTCTCTATACAACAAAAGTCTTTTTCTAAACCTCAATATTCTCTTCTCTTCTTCTTCTCTTTGTATCTATCTCATGTGTTGAGAATTTCCCACTCTAGTCTAGGTGATTCTAAGGATACTTTGGAAGATTGTGATGAAATTTGAAGATATATTTATTTTCTTGGTGATACCCTGCGACAGAAATGATTCAAGGGTTAGAAAAAATAATGAATAATTTATTTATTCCGCTGCATATAATGTAAGTGTTCTTATCATTATCTCTGTTTAAATTCAATTATAGAAACATGTTCTAGGTTTTCTTATATTAATTTGTTTAATATATGATTTACATCAAAATAAATAAGATCCTGTATAAATTTTCCCAACACAATTC
Source organism: Humulus lupulus (assembly GCF_963169125.1). Classification (NCBI taxonomy): domain Eukaryota; kingdom Viridiplantae; phylum Streptophyta; class Magnoliopsida; order Rosales; family Cannabaceae; genus Humulus; species Humulus lupulus. The sequence goes on from NC_084794.1 coordinate 126,224,665, forward strand.
ACCAATTCACTCATATAAACCCTTTAAATAGTATAACACCCTCATTAGGCTCAACAAATGAGATTAGAGCATTTAAATTTAAGTTCTGGAGGTTATTTACATAACTGTACGAACTTTCTATAATAGCCTAGGCGACGCATCACCTGGCACTAGGTGATGCATCGCCTATGACCAGGTCATGCATCGCTTGGTCCATCTTAGCTAAGAGTTGCATGCTTTTGGTGACGCGTTGCCTCCTAGGGGCGACGCATCGCCACCGCCTTTGTTTTGGGACTCCTAGACTTGTCTCAAAACACCTCCAAATGCTCCCAAAACCTCTTACCGACCCAACTCTTGAAACTGTCAAGCAACCACTTGTTCCCACTACTGACGCTATTTTAACCACCACTTCTATTACTACAACTTCTCTTTCCCCCCTACTTCGTTTGACCTTCCCCCTTCTAACGCTCTGTTACAACATTTGCAAGCCTCCTCTGTAGACAATTTTGGGAGAGAGTAAGATTACATCATAACAATAATAAGAATCTATACACAATTCTCCTTGACAAAGTCCAATAAAATATTTGGATAGAATGATGCAAACCCTAGTTGTACATCAAATTCTTCGATCATCTTGCAATCTTCAAACCTTAGGTAGAATCACCACTTGAATCCTTTGGTGATGACAATCAAAACACAAGGCTTATACATAAGATGTATCATTGTCCAAATTCTCTATTTCCTAGCCCTTGATGAATTCTTAAGGCTTTCTCTAGTAGGAAAGGGAATTGGGATTGAACAAGCCTTGAAATTCACAAAGACAAGCACTTTCTTTATGAATTTATTGGAGAAAACTTATGATCTTGACAGATAAAGAGAGAGAGGTTAGAGAAAGATTTGAATGCGTAATCAATTCTATCAAATCTCTAAGAGAAACCTTTTATAGTGTAGGCACCATCATTAAGTCCAACCAATAGGATTAGAACTTTTAAACACATCATTTGGAGCTTAAAACACGTGTCACTACGGACACGTTAGGCGATGCCTACTAGCAGGCGATGCATCTGCTGCTGTGCATCGCCTCCAAGGTGGTGGCGTAATGCCTCCTAGGCAGGTCAAACTTCTCAAAAGTGACCTTAAACACCTCCAAATGCTCCTAAATGTTTTGGGCATCCTTAGATAACTCATTGTATCACTTTGGACCCAAAAACACAATTTTAAAATGCCTACAACAAAAAGTTAAATTTCAAATCTTCACTATCTGAAACCATTTACAGTTTTACACCTAGCTTGTGTAAGGCCACTTGGAATTTTTATTTTACCAATCCTAACATTCACCTACTTGGTAAAATACTAATTTCTTCCTCTAGGTCAAAACATTATTAGTGCCTAAAATAAAGTGTATTTCAGCTTGAACTTTACCTTAGTAAAAATACCACAAAGTAATATCCAAATCATTGGTTTCTTAGAAGGTTGAACCAAGTATTCCCTATGATAACACTAGTGATAACTCACACATATCCACTTGATCATTCATTTTCTCACTTTTCTCGCTTACCACTAATATGGTCATGTGCTCATCCTTTCATTAACTTTCCAGGGAGAAACTCCAACTACCATGAGATGTTGCACCACCTCTAAGTTCACATAGGTGGAGTTCTTACAACTTCTTTTCTACCTTTATAGATGTTTGTTGCACTCAACTGAATTTCATTAAAAACCCTTGGTTTAACCCTCATTCGGTAGCAACCAACACTAAACATCTTTGATGGAACTCACAATTATTTTAGTGCTGAAACCATCTAGTTATCAATGAATTTTTCTTAGCCATTGAATTTTTTCCAATGACATTAACAAGGTTTGATTTGGGTTTCCATCATTGGTGAATTTTTTTTCTAGGAGTTTTAGTTCCATCCCTTTTGAAGTGGAGCTTACTAAACTTCTCACAAGAGGTTTTGTAAATGGATCCGCTAAGTTCTCACTAGTCTTAACATATGGGATTGATATGATTCCATCTTGAATCCACTGTCTCACATATTCAAGTCTCATACTTATATGTCTAGACTTATCATTGTACACACTATTATATACTCTAGCAAGAGTATCTTGACTATCACAATGTATTGAGAATATCGATACCATATCCGTGGTAAAAGGGATATCCAACATGAGATTCCTAGGCCAGTCAGCCTCTTTGCCAATTGCGGCTAGAGCTATAAACTCCGCTTCCATGGTTGAGTGTGATATACAAGTTTGTTTCTTTAAACCCCAAGAGATAGCGTCTCCTCCAAGAGTAAACACCCAATTGGTGGTGGACATATTGTCTCCCACTCCTGATATCCAACTAGCGTCGGAATATCAATCAAGTATCCTAGGAAAATTTGGGTAGTGAATGATATATTCTTTGCTACACTTAAAGTATCCTAGAATCCTTTCAATAGCCTTCTAACGGTTCATACTTGGATTGCTATTAAACCTACTAAGTTTACCAACCGTATATGCAATGTCCATACTAGTTCAATGAGCAGCTAACATTAGTGTAACGTCCCAAAATTCCTAATAAGGCTTAGTGCCTTGATTAGAGGCCCGGGAAGGCAATATTGGAATATTATGTGAATTAATTGGATATTTATGTGATTATGTGAATTGCAAGGGTTATATTATTCAATAGTTGATTATGCATGTTTAAGTGTATTAAATGTGCGAAACATGTTCGCTTTTATTTAAAGGGGCATATTTGCAATTTTGACCCGTTGAGGGTCTAATTATAATTATAAGATATTATGTGATTGAGACTACATTATTATGTGGATATATTTGAGATATTTGGTAGGATTCGATCCTTTCGAGAAAGATAGCGGTTCAGTCACAACAGGGAAATTATACCCGACTCGGGGTGAGCCAAGGGGTATTTCTGTAATTCAGTGAGTTATCGGGACTCACTAGAGTATGAGTTGTATTTTGGAAAAATTAGTGATATTCCGGGTTTATCGGGATTAACCGACACTTTTAAGTGTATTGAGAGATGGGAGGGTAAATGGCAATTTTGCCAATGAGGGGCGTTAAGAGGAGAGAGTTGCCTTGGGGACGTTTTGGTCTTTTGGACCCTTAAGCTTTATTTAAAATGAGTTTATCAACTCATTAGGAGGGGAGAAACAAGGCAGAAAAATAGAGCAACATATCCCTCTCACTCTCTCTCTCTCTCGTTCTCTCTATCTCTCCAAGTGAGTTTCTGAGAACTATTGATATTTAAGAGGATTAAGGGCAAGTACGAAGTTGTGGAAGCTTAAGAATCGGCTAGGGAAACACGTTTAACAAGGGTGATTCGAGATCTTGAGTGTGAGTTTCTATATTTCTTAAGTGTTTTTAAATCTTGATTGAATTTTGTGTTTAATGAGGTTTGGATTGAGCTTGAAATTGGTTTTGATGATTTCGAGCTACTGGGACCAATATTATGCTCAAAACTGGTTAAAATCATGTTTTGGGATGATTTTTGGGAGGTTTGCGATTCTAAAAATCATTGGTTTTCTAAGTTCGCTAGGTCGCACTGCGACCCCTATGAACTCAAAGGGACAAACAGGATCCAGGCGAGTTGCGCTGCGGTGCGTGCCCTGTGGTTTTGGGATCGGGGCTCTTTGACTTCTTGCGTCGCGACCCTAATTGGGGAAATGAGGCAAAATGTGTTTGGGGAGCTGGGAGCCCAAATCTAAGGGCTCGAGAATGATTCTACTACCAAGTTTGTAGAATGCATGGTCCCAGAGGCTAGGACTGGGTCCGAAAGCCTTTATTAGTTCATTTCTTGATAGTTATTCATTGTTATGGTTGTGACTAGGGTGAACCATTAGGCTTTGGAGGAAAGGACCGTACTCAAGGGTCGTCAAATACTATTTACTCAGGACCCGAGGTAAGAAAATTGCACCCGGTCTGTGTTTAGGGCTTGGCCCGGTTACAGTACATGATTATTACTATGCTGAGAATGTTTTATTAAACATGTTAATTGTGCTGTGTTTACCTTTGTTAATTAATAGCTACTTATCTAGTTATCTAATTGTGAAGCTCGGTTTATAAGTCGAGGATTCATCTGCGTTATCTGATAAAAAGCTTGGCATAATAGTGAAGGTCATACATGTTATAAAGAGACCCGACTTATCAGTCGAAGGTTAAAAGACTCGAATTATCAGTCAAAGGTTAAAGACTCAAATTATCAGTCATAGGTTAAAAGACTCGAGTTATCAGTTGAAGGTTAAAAGACTTGACTTATCAGTCGAAGGTTAAAAGACTGAACTTATCAGTCGAAGTTTAAAAGACTTGAGTTATCAGTCGAAGGTTAAAAGAGTCGACTTATCATTCGATGGTTAAAATACTTGACTTATCAGCCGAAGATTAAAATTCTCGACTTATCAGTCAAAATTTAAAAGTCTCGACTTATCAGTCGAAGGTTATAAGAGTTGACTTATCAGTTGAAAGTTAAAAGGCTCAGCTTATGAGTCAAGGATGGCGATAGTGTGCTAAGCACCAACCGATGTGGTTTAACTAACCAGGAAGCAAGAGTTACGCTTGAATGACCCTAAGGTCATCTGAAATGTTAAGCGCCAGATACATTTGACCAACTCTAAGGTTGGCTATGTGAGGAATTGGGCAGTAGACCCTGGCGTGACTTCATAGTCACTTATCTGGATTGATCGCATGCATGAGTAGGGTCATTACTGCTAGGCATTCTATTTATAATTATGTGATATGATGATTTACTACTTATAAGCATGATTATGTTTTCTTGTCGAGCTTTGGTTCACATGTGCTAGATGGTCCAGGTAAAGGAAAGGAGAAGTTGGATCAACCATGAGTTGGAGAGCTTCAGGGGCAGAGTGTACATATGCGGCCTGCTCGTCCGCCACGACCGAGGTTATCAGTTAGAACTAGGGTTGGACCCTGATTTTGTCGCCAAGGTCGGCTTTTGTATACATTTTGAGTTTGTAACCATTTTAAACCCTGTTGGGATCCCATGTATTGAAGTTAAACTCTTTTAATGAAATGGTTGACTTTTGATCGAAACTTTTAGTTTTGAAACCTGTGGTTAGTTTCAATTACACGGTTTAATTCCAAATGATTCATTTAGCGAGTTAAGCACTATTTAATTTCAAAGTGTAACATTCCTGGATTAGGAGGACGTTACAACTTGGTATCAAAGCGGTATAGGTTTAAAGGTTCCCGAAGATTGGCTGGGCATGTACACTTGCCTCTGAAGACAATCTGACTTAGGGTTCGGTAACGTTTGATGTTAATCCGTGTTTACCTGCCTATTTGATATATGAATGTCTTATTTGCATGCTTGATTAAGAAGTATGAGTTTTGCTGATAGGGTCTTGCCCTTGACTGTTATGTGGATGATAAAAGATGTGCTTATTAGCATTATTACTTCTATGAATATTGAAGAACGCACTTATTAGCATCCTGATTGAGCATGAATATGAATTGACTTGCTTATAAGCATGACTGTTGTATGTGAAAGCTATTGAACTGCTTATTAGCATTGTCATTGCATGTGTATGCTTAATTGTTCGGTCTTGGACCGTGGGGTGGTGCTGGGCACCGTTATTGTTGCCTGATGTGTTGAGTCATTGATTGTAGATAGACTTGGAAGTATGCTTTCAGGGAAATCAAATGAACTAGTTGGCGCTAGAAGTTAGGTTAGAGATAACGACTAGGGTCATAACCCTCCTCCAGCTCATGAGAAGTGGCAACAGGTGCTTGCTGATATGCAAGCTTGGATACAAAGGCAGAAAGAAGAGATCCGCCTATTGAGATAGCAGTAGGTTCCTGCAGGGAACGCTACACCAATTATGCCACTTGTTGTGGCACCAGTATTACAGTCACAACCAGGGGCTGAAAACAGTTGGGAGCCTCTCTATGAGCGCTTCAGGAAAAAACACCCTCTTACCTTTGAGGGAGGGCCAGATCCGGTGCAACCTGAGCAGTGGATGGGTATGACCACCTCTATCCTGGACTTTATGGGGGTGGTAAGTGATGATAGAGTGGCCTGTGTCACATTTATGTTTCAAAAGGACGCCCGAATCAGGTGGGAAGTGGTATCCCAAACCAGAGATGTAAAGACTCTGAGCTTGGAGGAGTTCAGAGGATTGTTCAATGAGAAATACTGTAATGATACAGTCAGAGCTGCAAAGGTTGATGATTTCAGTAATCTGGTGCAGGGCACCATGACTGTTACAGAGTACGCCCTGAAATTTGATAAGTTGGCCAAGTTCGTGGCAGACTTGTTGCCAACTGATGTGATAAGAAAATAGAGATTTTTTTGAGGGCTAAACTTTATGATAGCTCGAGATGTTAAAATTACTTCAGTACCTGGAGTGACGACTTATGCTCAGGTAGTGGAGAAGTCCCTTACTACTGAGGGCGCTAAAAACAAGATATGGCGTGAGAATGTGGTCATAAGGGACACAAGGAGGGTGGGACCTCTCTTTATTGAATCTGGTAGGGGTGGAGGACCTAGTGACCAGAAGAGGAAGATCCCCAATACCATTACAATTCTAGGCCTACATAGGAGGCCACGAGGTGTACAGGTTGGCTGCTAGGGCGTCAATGAGAGCTGGAGGACTTATCCAGAATAAGCCAGAAGCAGGAGACATCATCTGGGAGAGCGTCGAGCGAATGCCTGCTTTTTATGTGGTACAATTGGGCACCTTAAGAAATATTTCCCAAGGGTGAAGAAGGAAGAACCAAAGAAGGGAAAGCTTGGCCCCAGCTCGAGTGTTCACATTAACACAATCAAAGGTTGAGGCTCGACCCTCAGTAGTGACAAGTCAGCTTTCTAGTGCTGTCACTTCTTGTTCCATTTTGATTGATTCTGGGGCTACACATTCCTCTGTATCTAGTAGGGTGATTGATAGGTTGTGTAGACCATGCAAATACTATGCAGTTTGATTTGGGACTTTATTACCTACTTGGGATTTGGTAGTCTCTAGGAGATGGATCAGGTCATTACCAGTGGAAGTGGATCAGTATATCTCATTGAGCTCATCATGAAAGACTTTGATATGATTTTGAGTATGGATTGGCTAGCTAAGTATGGGGCAACTATAAATTGTAAGAAAAAGATGGTAACCTTTGAACCTGAGGGCGAGGACCCGTATGTATTTGTGAGAACTGTGCACGGACCCCGTATTCCTATGATATTGGTGTTGAGAGCTAGAGACCTATTGCAGGGTGGTTGCATAGGATTCCTAGCTAGTGTGGTAGATACCACTAGGGTTGTGCCAGTTGGACCCGAGGAGACCAGGTTAGTTTGTGAGTTTTTTTATGTATTCTTAGAACATTTACCATGTTTACCGCCCCACAGAGAGATAGAATTTGTTATTGAATTGGCACCGGGGATAGAGCCAGTATCTAGAGAACCATACAAGATGGCTCCAACAGAACTAAAGGAACTGAAGGTTCAGTTATAGGAGTTATTGAACTTAGGTTTTATCAGGCCCAGTTTTTCGCCATAGGGTGCGCTAGTCTTATTTGTAAGGAAGAAAGATAGCTCTCTAAGGATGTGTATTGATTATAAAGAGCTGAAAAAGCTTACTATCAAGAACAGGTATCCACTACCAAGGATCGATGATTTATTTGATCAGCTACAGGGTAAGACAATATTTTCAAAGATTGATCTTCGATCTAGTTATCACCAGCTGAGGATCAAAGATGAGGACATTCCGAAGACGAACTTTCGTACTAGTATAGTAATTATGAGTTCTTAGTCATGTCATTTGGATTGACTAATGCCCCAGCAACCTTCGTGGATTTGATGAACAAGGTGTTCAAGGATTACTTGGATAGGTTTGTGATAGTCTTCATCGATGACATTCTGGTTTAATCTCAGTCAGAGTTAGAGCATGAGTAGATCCTCCGGTTGGTATTACAAAGATTGAGGGAGCACAAATGGTATGCAAAGTTCCAGAAGTGTGAGTTCTAGTATTCTCAGGTGACATTTCTCAGTCACATAATCAGCAGAGATGGAATTATGGTGGATTCGGCCAAGATCGAGGTGGTCAAGGATTGTCCAAGGCCAAGGAGTGCTTCAGAGATTTGAAGCTTCCTTGGATTGGCAGCTTCTTATTGACAATTTGTGGAAGGGTTCCTTGCAACACCATTTTCAGATATGACCCACAAGAACTTGAAGTTTGTGTGGTCAAATAGATGTAAGAATAGCTTCCAGGAGTTGAAGCAGCAGTTGATCACTGCTCCAGTTCTGAGTCTTCCTTCAGATCAGGAGAAGTTTGTGGTTTACCGTGATGCATTGAAGCAAGGATTAGGTTGTGTCCTTATGCAGGATGGAAAGGTGATTGTCTATGCATCACAACAATTGAAGGATTATGAACAACGATACCCTACACATGATCTGCAGTTAGCAGCGGTGGTCTTTACTTTGAAGGTATGGTGGCACTACCTTTATGGGGAGAAGCGTGAGATATACACTTACCACAAGAGCTTGAAGTATTTCTTTACTTAGAAAGATCTTAATATGAGATAGAGGCATTGGCTGGAGTTGCTAAAAGAATATGATTATTAGATTCTTTACCACCCAGGGAAATCCAACGTGGTGGCTGATGCGTTGAACCGGAGAGGTCCGGGACATCTGTTTAGCTTGAAGAAAATATCAAAGGAGTTGGTAGAGGAAATGACTAGAGCAGATATAGAGTTGGTGGTGGGCCAGTTAGCTAACATCACCTTGTAGTCCACTCTCTTGAAGAGGATTAGAAAGGATCAAATGAATGATCCTCAGTTGACGAGGCACAGGGAGGTTGTTCTAGCTGGGGTGCCTAGGGATTACATTGTCTCGGAGATGGGTTTACTGAGATACATGGAGCGGTTTTGTGTTCTGATAGACTTTTCTATCAGACGAGAGATTGTGGAAGAATCTCATACTACGTCATACTCGCTCCATCCATGCACCACAAAGATGTATCAGGATTTGAAATCGCTATGCTGGTGGCCTAGGATGAAGAAAAATGTTGTTGAATATGTGACTAAGTGCCTCCTTTCGGTATCCCTGAGTGGAAATGGGAGGACATTACTATGGACTTCGTAGTGGGGTTACCTAGGATAGTGGGTCAGCATGACTCAATATGGGTGATTGTGGATCGCTATACCAAATCAGCTTATTTCTTTCCAGTGAGGAAAAAAATTATAGTAGATCAATACACTGATCTTTATGTGAAAGAAATAGTACGCCTTAATGGGACAACTAGGTCCATTGTGTCAGATCGAGACCCCATTTTTAATTCCAAGTTTTGGGGCAGTCTACAGAAGGCTATGGGTACACAATTGAAGTTCAGTACCACCTATCATTGTCAGACAGATGGAAAATTTGAGAGGACGATACAAATATTAGAGGACATGCTGGGAGCATGTGTGTTGGACTTTGAAGGGTCCTGAATTAAATATTTACCATTGATTAAGTTTTCCTACAACAACAACTACCAATCGACTATTGGAGTGGCTCTTTATGAGATGTCGTATAGTAGGAAATGTAGATCACCCATCCATTGGGATGAAATGGGTGAGAGGAAATATTTGGGTCCTGAAACAGTTCAGAGGACCAATGAGGCTATTGAGAAGATTAGAGCTTGGATGCTTGCTTCTTAAAGTAGACAGAAGAGCTATGCTGATCTGAAGCATAGGGATGAAGAGTTCCAGGCTGGGGACTACGTTTTCCTCCGTGTTTCACCATTGAGAGGGGTGAAGCATTTTGGGAAGAAGGGAAATTTGAGCTTCGTGGGACCTTTTGAGATACTGGAAAGGATTGGTCAGGTGGCCTATAGGTTGGCTTTACCCCCATCGTTGACAGGGGTTCATAACGTATTCCATATTTCAATGCTTCAAAAATATGTATCAGATGTAACTCATGTATTAAGTTATGAAAATCTAGAGTTACAGACAAATTTGTCCTATGAGGAGCGACCAGTTCAACTCCTAAAAAGAAATGGCAAAGTATTGAGGAACAAAACCATACATTTGGTTAAGGTATTATGGAGGAATAATAAGGTCGGGGAAGCGACCTGAGAATTAGAGTCAGAAACATGGGACCAGTATTCTGAGTTGTTCAGGTAAATTTTGAGGGCAAATTTATATAAGGAGGGGATAGTTGTAACATCCCAAAATTCCTAATAAGGCTTAGTGTCTTGATTAGGGGCCTGGAGTGAAATATTGGAATATTATGTGAATTAATTGGATATCTATTTGATTATGTGAATTGCATGGGTTGTATGTTAAGCTCCAAAGACGCTTGACCAGCTCTAAGGCTGGTTATATGAGGAATTGGGCAGAAAGCCCTAGCATGACTTCATAGTCACTTATCTGGATTGATCGCATGCATGAGTAGGGTTATTACTACTAGGCATGCTATTTATGATTATGTGATTTGATGATTTATTGCTTATAAGCATGGTTTTGTTTTCTTGTTGAGCCTTGGCTCACGGGTGCTAAATGATGCAGGTAAAGGAAAGGAGAAGTTGGACCTGCCATAAGTTGAAGATCTTTAGGGGCAAAGTGTATATATTCGGCCTACTCGTCCGCCATGACCGAGGTTATCAGTTGGAAGTAGGGTTGGACCCTGATTTTGCTACCTAGGTCGACTTTTGTATACACTTTGGGTATGTAACCTTTTTAAACTCTGTTGGGCTCCCATGTATTGAAGTCAAACTCTTTTAATGAAATGGTTAATTTTTGACCAAAATGTTTAGTACCAAAACCTGTGGTTAGTTTCAATTACATAGTTTAAGTCCAAATGACTCATTTGGTGAGTTAAGCACTATTTAATTACAAAGTATAATGGTCCTCGTTACAATTAGTCTCCCTATAGCACTTATATATTCCAATTGAGCCACCATTCTTCTTTCATTTTTTTTTCAATCTTCTTGTTTGAATTGAATGGTGTATTTGCCTATTTGATTTTGAGATGACTAAATTTTTTAAGCATTTTCTTGGCATAATGGGCTTGGCTTAACACAAAAACCCCCACTATTTCTTTTAACTTTGATACCTTGAATGGTATCGACCTCTCCAAGGTCCTTCATCTTAAATTTAGAAGATAAAAATCTCTTTGTTTCTATTATTCCTCTCATGCCATTACTCAAAATCAACATATCATTTATATAAAGACACACTAATATGACATAGTCATCACAAGTCTTAGTATATGAGTACTTGTTCACGTTGTTGTGTCTAAGTCCATCTTAAACAATGACTTTATCAAACTTCTCATGCCATTGTTTTGGAGCTTGTTTCAAACTGTATAATGATTTGACAAGTCTACACACTTTATGTTCATTTCCTTAAGGAACAAAATCTTTTGATTGTTCTATATAGACCTCCTTCTTGAGATCTCCATTTAGGAATTTTGTTTCTATCTCCATTTGGTGAACATAAAGGTTATATATAGATGATAAGGAAAATAACAATCTAATAGAAGTGGTTCTTGCTATCAGGGCATATGTGTCAAAGTAATCAATTCCCTCCTTTTGTTTGAATCCCTTAGTTACTAATCTAGCCTTAAAGGTTTGTATGGTGCCATTGGTATGATATTTTCTTCTAAATACCCATTTGCACCCAATTGGTTTGGATCCTTGTGGAAGGTCAACCAATTCCCAAGTGTGGTTAGACATAATTGAATCTATTTCATCATTTATTGCCTTCTTTCAAAAAGTGGAGCCTCTTGAGGACATAGATTCTTTGAAAGGTTTGGGATCATCTTCAATTTGAAGTACTATTGGATATTTCCATGAAACTTCTTCATTATTTCCTTCAACTAGATATAATGTCTCTACTTGAAAGCACTTTTCACTTGATCCCAACTCTTTAAGCCTTTGACTTCTTCTAGGAAATAAAGGTTGCTCATCAACCATTTTAGGAGTCTCCTCTTGAGGCTCTCTAATTTGAATAGGTTCTTTTGATTTATCATTATCACATAACATGTTCTCAAAGAATTCAACATCTTTTTATTAAATTATCACATTAGACTCCAAGTCTAATAATCTATAAGTTTTGCTATTTGAGGCATAACCTACAAATGCACATCTTATAGCATTTGGACCCAACCCGGTTCTTTTAGGGTCCGTGCTCTTTCAATAAGCAAGACACCCCCACACTTTAAGATAATTAATATTTAGTTTCTTTCCTTTCCATAACTCATATGGAGATATATTATTTTTCTTCATAGGAATTCTATTCCAAATATGACATGCAAATAAAAAGGCTTCACCCCACAAATTAAAACTCAATTTTGAATGTAATAGCATAGCATTAATTATTTCAAGAAATGTTCTATTTATCCTTTTCGATATACTATTTTGTTATGGAGTATATGGGACAGTACATTCATGTATTATTCCATGCTCTTCTGTTAGGTCTATTTCAGTGTTGTTTTAGACGGTGTTTTGGTATGTTTTTAGTCTTTTATGTTGTTTTGTGCAGTGTTATGCTTGTTTTGTTTATGTTTTCAGACATCAGCGATGAATATGTGGTTTAGCATGGAATTGGTGAAAAGCGAGCTAAAATGATGATAAATATGGCTGTTATGTCAAAGTTATTGTGCAAAGCAACCCCGTGAACTTCAGGAGATAATGAAAAGGCAATTTGACATTGAAAAATGTTGAATTATGTGAAAAAAGTATTTTGAGCCACGACGCTTGCATGATGATCTGCAGTGCGAGGGAAAACAGAGACAACCATTTTCTAGAAATGGTGGAGCCATAACCCTTGGAGGTGCGCCACAGCGCTAGGAAAAAAAGAACCATTTTGAGCTGCAACTCTTGAATGTCGAGCCACAACACTGTCGAAGTCAGAGCCGAATTGGTTTTGGGCATATCGCAGGGGCGCCACGGTGCCTGATTGCTGAGCCGTGACGCTTGAGTCCGTACAACCTATGAAACCCTATTTTTATGAGGGCAAAATGGTCTTTTCACAGGGAATCGCTAGGGTTATTATAAAAACATAATTATGAGCGATTCAAATCACTTCTGGCCACTAGAAAACAAGAGGAACTTGGAGATCAAGATTGGGGAATTCTTCTTTAATTTCTTTTTCTATGTTATTTTCTAAATCAATAGATCATATGAATTTAATTATGAACTAATTTTATTTTCTAGGGTTTTAATGTAGTCTCTTGATACTTTATTATTATGCAATCTCTATGATTTTTTTTTCTTCATTGTGATCTATTCAATTTTGTGCTTAATGAATGTGAATAATTTGACTTCGTTATTTGCATTACTTATGAATTTAATTCAAAATTTGAGTTGTGAGAGTTAAATATGCTATAGTTGAATATATATAGATTTCGATATAGGACGAGAATGCCTGTATGGTTTGTGTAACTTTTAGGATTTATATTCTTAATGCTTGCCTTATGTTTAGAATTTATCACAGAGATGTAGAAAATTCGCATATAGGTTGAGAAATTTATATTTCTTAA